>NC_069504.1:827644309-827944309 GCF_027579735.1 Bombina bombina
TTATGGAGCCAGCGGTCTAGTGACCAGTGCTTCATAACTGCTGTATTCTGGTGAGTCTGAAGGACTTGCCAGAAAGACGGGCCGTCAAGCTCCTTCAGAGCTTGATAGGCCCCACAGTGTTAAAAAAATTGAATTTATATCAAACTGCAAAAAATAAACATCCCTACTCAAATTGTGGTGTTTTTTTAGTCTAAGTGCTAAAAAAAAAAAAAAAGGAGAAGAAAGAAAGGGATTAAGAAAATTAATATTAAAAATAATTAAGACATTTTTTATATATTTTCCTTTGCCAGGGAAGTGATGTTCATCTCTGGACTAAGAAACATCTTCCTTTATTATCTGAGTATATCTTAAAGGGACACTGAACCCACATTTTTTCTTTCATGATTAGATAAAGCATGCAATTTTAAGCAACTTTCTAATTTACTCCTATTATCACCTTTTCTTTCATTCTCTTGCTATCTTTATTTCAAAAGCAAGAATGAAAGTTTAGAAGGTCGGCCTATTTTTGGTTCACAACCTGGGTTGTCCTTGCTGAGTGGACAACCACCAATAAACAAGTACTGTCCAGTGTCTGAACCAAAAATTGGCTGGCTCCTTAGCTTAGATGCCTTCTTTTTCAAATATAGATAGCAAGAGAATGAAGAAAAAATTGATAATAGGAGTAAATCAGAAGGTTGCTTAAAATTGCATGCTCTATCGTGAATCATGAAAGAAAAAATTTGGGTTCAGTATGCTTCTTTAAGCTTAGCCGGATATAGAAGTGTAAATTGGTCTCTTTTCCTCAACCAATTGGAACAGATTTGTGTCGTCTTATTACCTCTGCCAAGTAGTCTTGAAAGAATTAGATTTTTTTTTTTATTTGATATTGAATCATGCCTAAAACCCTCTATATGCTCTCCAAACATCCATTTTGGGATTAAAAAGTAATTTATTTTACAAGTACCACTCTTGGTCTCCTTTCATTCTTAGAGTATACTTTTTCCCTTCCAATCTGTGTACTCTTTCTACTTCATTAAATTTCTGTAGACTCAATAATGTTGGTATCAGTTCCTCAGCAAATGCAATTAGCCCAGGTAGTTTAACAGTTTCTGGCAGCCCTACAATCTTTAAATTATTGAGAAAGAGCGATTTTCTAATTATTCTACTTTTGTTGTGAGATTTTTATTATCCTCCATACTTTTAAATAATTTATTTTCCATTTGCTTATGTGGTATCTTCTGTTTCTGAGATTCTTAATTCCATCCATACAATTCTATAGGGTTGTTTTAACTCTTACATGACTTCACCAGACCATGTTGTATTTCATCAATGTTTTCCTGTTATACTTGTTAATTGTGCTGCAATTGTCTGAAATTAAAATAAAAGGACCCACTAGGGAAATATTTCCTCCATGTGAGGGTTGTTTAACTTCTATTTTTTCTCTGCACTTTTTGTTTTTAAGGGCAATGATCACTGAAGTTAGAAACTTTTCCATAAAGTCTTGATTAATTATTCAGAATGTATTCTAGATCTCATATTTTCAACCAGATACTATATGTAGAATGATGTATTATAGTCTTTCAATACAGATAATATAACCAATAGATACCACCAATCTCAGGAAGTTAAAGGGACAGTCAAGTCCAAAAAAAACTTTCATGATTCAGATAGGGCATGCAATTTTAAACAACTTTCCAATTGACTTTATCATTGAATTTGCTTTGTTCCCTTGGTGTATTTTGAAAAGCTAAGCCTAGCTAGGCTCAAACTGTTTTCTAAACCGTTGAAAACCCGCCCCTTAGCTCAGAGCATTTGAAAGTTTTTTACAGTTAGACGAGTACTAGTTCATGTGTGTCATATAGATAACATTGTGCTCACTCCCGTGGAGTTATTTAGGAGTCTGCACTGGTTGACTAAACTGCATGTCTGTCAAAAGCACTGAGATAAGGGGGCAGTCTGCAGAGATACAAGGTAATCACAGAGGTAAAAAGTGGTATTAATATAACAGTGTTGGTTATGCAAAACTGGGGAATGGGTAATAAAGGGATTTTCTATATTTCAAACAATAACAATTCTGGTGTAGACTGTCCCTTTAAACTAGTGTTGATGATCTATATATTTTTGTATTAATTTGAGGAATCAATGCAGTTTATATAATATCCCCTATAACATAAGAGGAAAGACAAATATCTCCAGTCTCTCTACTCAACGTAGTATCAGATATCTGATTTCTGATGTTCTATCTAGAGAATTACCATGTAGATTGTATAATATGCTTATTTATTTATTTATTTATTTTAAAACAATTTTTATTGAGGTTAATAAACAAAGATTACATATAATGTTCAGCCACTGCCAAATAAGAATAAAACAGGAATGATATATAACAGTTACTCAGGGATAACAGAACTGGTGAAGGACTATGACATCTCTGGGAATGGGTTTTTGAGCATCTCCCAAAGAAAGATGAGTACAATATCAATGAAGACATACAGTATATCTAATAACATACTAGCTGCATTGTATCTGAGGGAATTTACAGCATGCGCTGAATAGATGCATTAACAGTATGGAATAAATACACAAATTTGTCAGTGGTGGATAATGGAACCTCATTTTTAGAATATTTAGATACAAAATATGAGTCCCACCTTGCGTAAAGAACTTCATAGAGTTAACTGCTCTAGTAGAATTGAGGCAAGTGCGGGTTAGGAACTGTTTGGCTACTTTTGGGCCAATATTAGCAAGAAGGGGGGGAAAAGGAGTGCAGCGGGGCAAGAGCCGCTCTATGTGGAGTGGGGAAAGGGATATGGGGGGGCGGAGCCATGTAGAGTAGCAGTGTGTAGCAGTAGCAGTGTGTAGAGTAGCAGTAAAGTAAGAGTGGGGGGTGGATGGGAGTCATGCTATATCAATGAAGGACGCCTGAGAGCCTGTTTAAACTATATAATATATAATTCAATGCTCCATGAGCTTGTCTAGAATAGTCTAGAAGCTTGCATGTCCCTGGTAAGCTAATCTTCCAAGAGTGGGATGGGGGATGAGTAAAATAATAAAATATTAACCACGACATGGAGAAGCCTAACATAATCACATTTAAATCCCCAGTATACTGGATACATAGGGAGCATAGGGTTTGTAAATAATGAAATAATTAGGTAACATTTCAATAGGAATCAGACTGGGGCCAAATAATTTGGCATTTCTTTGTTAGGGTCCAAAGATATAGAGCTATGTACTTTAGAAATAGAATTCAGGTGCTACCAGCAATTGTGAAATTTACATAATTACAACATAATAATAGTAAATGAAGAACTGTAATGAGGGACCCAATATTTATTTATACAGATCTAACTAGTGTAATCATATAGGAAGTCTAGGAAAAACTCAAAGTAGGGAGATCAGACCATGGGCAAATCTCAGAACTCCCACCTCCACCACTAGATATAAACCTTTTAGGAGCAGAGTAGACAGCTAAGATGTAAATTGAACAATTGTAAAGAGAGTGCCTCTGCAAAAGTCTAAAAAGGGAAATAGCAAAGGTGAGTTGATTAGCACACAATTGGAGGGGGGGAGGGGATAATACTAGGGGGAGATAATATAGTGATTTTGGCAACTTCAGATCAGTAATGTCTCACAGTTAGATAGTTCTATTATTAGCTAAAACTAAATGTAGGGTATCAGCAGAGGAGGTAGAGTCATATTTAAGTTGGAATTTCTACAAATAAAGTAGAGCTATGGGTTAAGGGCATACCATCCCCAAATGTACAGCTTTAAAGTCTTTCCATCACTTGCTAGCAAAGAGAGGGAAATTAGAGCTTTTAATGGGCCATCAAAAGATACGAACCCAGAGTGTATATATCAGTAGGATCAAAAATCCCCATAAAAATAGTTAGACAGAGGCACGTTTTGCAGACCACCGAAATCCCTGTCCCAAGTGCAAGATGTGTAATATACAGAAGTTAAGACTGTCTAGTCTATCTCGGCCGCAGGACAGCCAGACAGTTACTCCACATGTTAGCTTAGTTAAACCGTTAGCTACGCTAGAATAATACTCATGAACCTAAGTAGTTTCATCTTATGGCTAACGAAACTCTCAAGGGCTGCACAATAAAGGATTATACAAGGCTCAGGGGCATAGCAAAATTATATAAGCATTTATATAAGTTTTAAATATTAAAA
Organism: Bombina bombina; assembly: GCF_027579735.1. NCBI lineage: Eukaryota > Metazoa > Chordata > Amphibia > Anura > Bombinatoridae > Bombina > Bombina bombina. The sequence goes on from NC_069504.1 coordinate 827,648,468, forward strand.
CCGTTCTAACGGGCACAGAGGAAAATGAAAGGATACTCCCAAATGCTCCAAATATTCATGCCTAACCTATTTCAGGGGCTTCTCAGTTAACTCTAGAATATGTAAAGTATGCAATACAATTAAACAATCAAGCAATAACCCATTTCTATATTGTACGTTCAAGGACAGGCATAATGGACAACAGTGTCTGAAACTCTTTTCCTGTTAAATGCTACTGCCCGAAACTAAAGGCCATAATAGTTGAAAGGGGGGGGGCTGATAACTCACATTATGATAGATTGAACTCTCTCTAGCAATATCTGGGTGATCAGGTACAAAATAAAAGTATTGACCAAAATTATAGATATCAAAAACAGCGGTAACTGTTCAGTGCAAATTAGTAAACTCCATCATAGCGTTTCAACAGATGTCGATTCAAAAGTGCAGGAAATTTAGATAGTCTTACTTATCTCAGTTCCCCAATCCTGGACTGGTGTGTGTAGCAAAAGATATCAGAATTCCACTCCATGTTGCAGTGAAAAAGGCTCCTAAACTAGCCCTTTCCTGGATCCCAGCACAATTTCCACAGTTTGTCCGGATAGTCAGGGAAGTAACAAACATTATGATAAATGCTCTGTAGAGATCCCTCCTGAGCGTGATCAGAGACCCAAGATGTGTCGAGCAACTGCTTCTGGGCATCACACATGTAGCAACTGGCCCCGTGTGAATGGTAGCAGCCATCAATGTGCCCGGTTAACAGCTGAATATCTGGTAGCTCCATGGTGCGACTGAGCCGCTCAGGCTGTTCTGTGCAGGCAATCTCAAATTCAGCATCGGGCCGCCAAAGCAGGGGAACTGCGTGTTCCATCTGTGCACAGGAGATAAGTACATCTTCCTCCGCTTCAGTAAATGGTTCCCCCAGCCAGTAAAAGACAGATCGGGGAGAGCGCTCACTAATGGGCTCAGGCGCAGCAGTTATGGCGTTTGTCATAGAAGAGGGAACTGCGAGCTCGAGAATCTCTTCATCCTGTGGTCTGCTAGGTAGAAGCGATGCAAGCTTGTCCCCAATTGCAAACAGGTCTTTCTTTAGTTCCTCGTAGAAGTTCTGTAACAGCTTCTCCGTTTCGTCCTCCCATCTGCTAAGGGACTCCATCATAAACTAAGATGGTGATTCGCGCTTTTGCCGTGTGTGATTTGGCTGTCAGCTTTAGAAGCTGTTAGTTAGGAGTACTTGAATTCTGCTCCCACAATATGTAGATGGTCACATAGGCTAAGTGGTCGGCCAAATTGGCATCTGAAAAAAGGCTCCACATGTATAAACTAACACTGTATATAAATTTAGATCAGGAGCTCTGGCTAAGTGCGACTAGTAGCTTCAGCGGTTGACTCCGCCCCCCGTATAATATGCTTTTTAAGCTGCAGTGGAAGCAGATAACATAAAATTATTAAACGCTAGAAGCAAAGCAGCTTACATACAAATTCCTTTAATTGTTAAGTCCAATTTCAGAGGTCTATGTGGTTTCTCATGTTTTGAATAAATAGCATAACAGCTTATATAATATTAGTCCTAAAGCCCATTCGCATGGGCCATTTTTTGCAGTAAAGTGGTCCCACCCCTTGCTATCTCTCCTCCCCTCTCTTTTGCTCTCTCTCTCCCCCTCTCTTTTGCTCTCTCCCCCCTCTCATTTGCGCTCTCTTCCTCTCTCTTTTGTGCTCTCTCCCTCCACCTCTCTTTTGCTCTCTCTTCCCCCCTTTCTTTTACTCTGTCTCTCCCCACTCTCTCTTTTACTCTCTCCCCTTTCTTTTGCTCTCTCTCTCCCCCCCCATCTTTTGCTATTTCTCTCTCCCCTCTCTCTTTTGCTGTATCTCTCCCTTTCTTTTATGCTCTCTTCCTCTCTCTTTTGTGCTCTCTCGCTCCACCTCTCTTTTGCTCTTTCCCCCTCTCTTTTGCTCTCTCTCCCCCCCTCTCTTTTGCTCTCTCTCTCACTTTCTCTCTCCCATCTCTCCCCTTTCTTTTGCTCTCTCTCCCCCTCTCTTTTGATCTCTCTCTCCCCTCTCTCTTTTGCTGTATCTCTCCCTCTCCTTTTCTCTCTCTCCCCTCTCTCTTTTGCTGTATCTCTCCCTCTCTTTTGCTCTCTCTCCCCTCTCTTTTGTTCTCTCTCTCTCTCTCTCTTTCTCTCTCTCTCTCTCTCTCTCCCCTCTCTCCCCTTTCTTTTGCTCTCTCTCCTCCTCTCTTTTGCTCTCTCTCTCTCTCCCCTCTCTTTTGCTGTATCTCTACCTCTCCTTTTCTCTCTCTCCCCTCTCTCTTTTGCTGTATCTCTCCCTCTCTTTTGCTCTCAATCCCCCCTCTCTTTTGCTCTCTCTCTCCCCCTCTCTGTTGCTGTCTCTCTTCCTCTATTTTGCTCTCTCTCTTCCCCCCTCTCTTTTGCTCTCTTCCCCCATCTCTTTTTCTCTCTCTCTTTTTCTCTCTCTCCCCTCTCTTTTGCTCTTTCTCTCTCCCCTCTCTCTTTTGCTGTCTCTCTCCCTCTCTTTTGCTGTGTCTCTCCCTCTCTTTTGCTCTCTCCCCCCCCTCTCTTTTGTGCTCTCTCCCCCACTCTTTTGCTCTCTCTCTAATCTCTCGTCCCCCTCTCGTTTGCTCTCTCTCTCCCTCTCTTTTGCTCTCCCTCCCTCCTCTTTTGCTGTCTCTCTCTTTCCTCTCTCTCCCCCTCTCTTTTGCTCTCTCTCTTCCCTCTCTCTGCTCTCTCTCCCCCCTCTTTTGCTCTCTCTCTTCCTCTCTTTTGCTCTTGCTCTCTCCCCCTCTCTTTTGCTCTCTCTCTCTCCCTCTCTTTATCCCCCTCTTCTGCTCTCTCTATCCCCTTCTTTAGAGCTCTCTCTCATGGCCAGATCTTCTGCTCTCTCTATCCCCCCTCTTTAGAGTTCTCTCTCTCACGGCCAGTTGACCACAGCATCCGGCCCCGCCCACGTCACGCACGTCCATCGCACATGCTACGTCTGCCAGGCCCCACCCGCATCACGGGCCCGCCCCGGCCCCATCACACCTACCATTCTTGTGGCGGATCAGATGCCAGGTCAATTGGATTATGACCAGGGTGTGTTTCCTTGCGCGCAGGTCTCTACTGCGCATGACAGCTTCGGGCAAACACACTTGGCCTTTATATTATAGGGATGTGTTCTAACAAGCAAGAACATATATATAACATAAATAATACTAGGCCCTTTATCTGACCTAGGGCCTAACTATGGCTAGATTTGGAGTTTGGCGGTAGCCATGAAAACCAGTGTTAGAGGCTCCTAACGCTGGGTTTTAGGCTACCGCCGGTATTTGGAGTCATTCAAAAAGGGTCTAACGCTCACTTTTCAGCCGCGACTTTTCCATACCGCAGATTCCCTTACGTCAATTGCGTATCCTATCTTTTCAAGGGATCTTTCTAACTCGGTATTTAGAGTCATGGCTGAAGTGAGCGTTAGAAATCTAACGACAAAACTCCAGCCGCAGAAAAAAGTCAGTAGTTAAGAGCTTTTCTGGGCTAACGCCGGTTCATAAAGCTCTTAACTACTGTACTCTAAAGTACACTAACACCCATAAACTACCTATGTACCCCTAAACCGAGAGGCCCCCCCACATTGCCGCCACTCGATTAAATTTTTTTAACCCTAATCTGCCCGACCGCCACCTACGATATACTTATGTACCCCTAATCTGCTGCCCCTAACACCGCCGACCCCCTATATTATATTTATTAACCCCTAACCTGCCCCCCACAACGTCGCAGCCAGCTACCTACAATAATTACCCCTAATCTGCCGACCGCAAAGAGCCGCCACCTACATTATAGCTATGTACCCCCTAATCTGCTGCCCTAACACCGCCGACCCCTATATTATATTTATTAACCCTAATCTGCCCCCCTCAACTTCGCCTCCACCTACCTACACTTAGTAACCCCTAATCTGCCGAGCGGACCGCTCCGCTATTATTATAAAGTTATGTAACCCCTAATCCGCCTCACTAACCCTATAATAAATAGTATTAACCCCTAATCTGCCCTCCCCTAACATCGCCGACACCTAACTTCAATTATTAACCCCTAATCTGCCGACTGGAAGCTCAGCCGCTATTCTTATAAATGTATTAACCCCTAAAGCTAAGTCTACCCTAACACCTAACACCCCCCTAATTAAATATAATTTTAATCTAACGAAATTAATTAACTCTTCTTAAATAATTATTCCTATTTTAAAGCTAAATACTTACCTGTAAAATAAATCTAATATAGCTACAATATAAATTATATTTATATTATAGCTATTTTAGGATTAATATTTATTTTACAGGTAACTTTGTATTTATTTTAACCAGGTACAATAGCTATTAAATAGTTAAGAACTATTTAATAGCTAAAATAGTTTAAATAATTACAAATTTACCTGTAAAATAAATCCTAACCTAAGTTACAATTAAACCTAACACTACACTATCAATAAATCTAATTAAATAAAATACCTATAATTATCTACAATTAAACCTAAACACTACACTATCAATAAATAAATTAAATACATTCCTACAAATAAATACAATGAAATAAAACAACAAAAGTACAAAAAATAAAAAGAACTAAATTACAAAAAATAAAAAAATATTTACAAACATTAGAAATATATTACAACAATTTTAAACTAATTAACACCTACTCTCTAAGCCCCCTAATAAAAAAACAAAGCCCCCCAAAATAAAAAAATGCCCTACCCTATTCTAAATTACTAAAGTTCAAAGCTCTTTTACCTTACCAGCCGCTGAACAGGGCCCTTTGCAGGGGCATGCCCCAAGAAGGTTCAGCTCTTTTGCCTGTAAAAAAAAACATACAATACCCCCCCCCAACATTACAACCCCACCACTCCACAACCCCCTAATCTAACCCAAACCCCCCTTAAATAAACCTAACACTAAGCCCGCTGAAGATCTCCCTACCTTGAGTCGTCTTCACCCAGCCGAGCCAAATTCTTCATCAAGCGGAGCAAGAAGAGGTCTCCATCCGGTAGAAGTCTTCATCCAAGCGGGGCAGAAGAGATCTTCCATCCGATGAAGTCTCATCCATCTTCTATCGTCATCCATCCGGAGCGGAGCGGCAGCATCCTGAGACCTCCGACGCGGAACATCCATCCTGGCCGACGACGGAACGACGAATGACGGTTCCTTTAAATGACGACATCCAAGATGGCTGTCCCACGAATTCCGATTGGCTGGATAGGATTCTATCAGCCAATCGGAGTTAAGGTAGGAATATTCTGATTGGCTGATGGAATCAGCCAAACAGAATCAAGTTCAATCCGATTGGCTGATCCAATCAGCCAATCAGATTGAGCTCGCATTCTATTGGCTGTTCCGATCAGCCAATAGAATGCGAGCTCAATCTGATGGCCTGACTGGATCAGCCAATCGGATTGAACTTGATTCTGATTGGCTGACTCCATCAGCCAATCAGAATTTTCCTACCTTAATTCCGATTGGCTGATAGAATCCTATCAGCCAATCAGAATTCGAGGGACGCCATCTTGATGACCGTCATTTAAAGGAACCGTCATTCGTCGGCCAGGATGGATGTTCCGCATCGGAGGTCGTCAGGATGCTGCCGCTCCGCTCCGGATGGATGACGGTAGAAGATGCCGCTTGGATGAAGACTTCAATCGGATGGAAGACCTCTTCTTCCCCGCTTGGATGAAGACTTCTAACCGATGGAGGACCTCTTCTTGCTCCGCTTGGATGAAGAATTTGGCTCGGCTGGGTGAAGACGACTCAAGGTAGGGAGATCTTCAAGGGCTTAGTGTTAGGTTTATTTAAGGGGGGTTTGGGTTAGATTAGGGGTATGTGGGTGGTGGGTTGTAATGTTGGGGGGGTATTGTATGTTTTTTTTTACAGGCAAAAGAGCTGAACTTCTTGGGGCATGCCCCGCAAAGGGCCCTGTTCAGGGCTGGTAAGGTAAAAGAGCTTTGAACTTTAGTAATTTAGAATAGGGTAGGGCATTTTTTTATTTTGGGGGGGTTTGTTATTTTATTAGGGGGCTTAGAGTAGGTGTAATTAGTTTAAAATTGTTGTAATATATTTCTAATGTTTGTAAATATTTTTTTATTTTTTGTAACTTAGTTCTTTTTTATTTTTTGTACTTGTACTAGTTAGTTTATTTCATTGTATTTATTTGTAGGAATTGTATTTAATTTATTTATTGATAGTGTAGTGTTAGGTTTAATTGTAGATAATTATAGGTATTTTATTTAATTTATTTATTGATAGTGTAGTGTTAGGTTTAATTGTAACTTAGGTTAGGATTTATTTTACAGGTAAATTTGTAATAATTTTAACTATTTTAGCTATTAAATAGTTCTTAACTATTTAATAGCTATTGTACCTGGTTAAAATAAATACAAAATTACCTGTAAAATAAATATTAATCCTAAAATAGCTATAATATCATTATAATTTATATTGTAGCTATATTAGGATTTATTTTACAGGTAAATATTTAGCTTTAAATAGGAATAATTTATTTAATAAGAGTTAATTAATTTCGTTAGATTAAAATTATATTTAATTTAGGGGGGTGTTAGTGTTAGGGTTAGACTTAGCTTTAGGGGTTAATACATTTATTAGAATAGCGGTGAGCTCCAGTCGGCAGATTAGGGGTTAATAATTGAAGTTAGGTGTCGGCGATGTTAGGGAGGGCAGATTAGGGGTTAATACTATTTATTATAGGGTTAGTGAGGCGGATTAGGGGTTAATAACTTTATAATAATAGCGGTGCGGTCCGCTCGGCAGATTAGGGGTTAATAAGTGTAGGTAGGTGGAGGCGACGTTGTGAGGGGCAGATTAGGGGTTAATAAATATAATATAGGGGTCGGCGGTGTTAGGGGCAGCAGATTAGGGGTACATAGGGATAATGTAAGTAGCGGCGGTTTACGGAGCGGCAGATTAGGGGTTAAAAATAATATACAGGGGTCAGTGATAGCGGGGGCGGCAGAATAGGGGTTAATAAGTGTAAGGTTAGGGGTGTTTAGACTCGGGGTACATGTTAGAGTGTTAGGTGCAGACGTAGGAAGTGTTTCCCCATAGGAAACAATGGGGCTGCGTTAGGAGCTGAACGCGGCTTTTTTGCAGGTGTTAGGTTTTTTTTCAGCTCAAACAGCCCCATTGTTTCCTATGGGGGAATCGTGCACGAGCACGTTTTTGAGGCTGGCCACGTCCGTAAGCAACTCTGGTATCGAGAGTTGAAGTTGCGCTAAGTATGCTATACGCTCTTTTTTTGGAGCCTAACGCAGCCATTCTGTGGACTCTCAATACAAGAGTTATTTTAAAGGTGCGGCCAGAAAAAAGCCAGCGTTAGATACGCGGGTCGTTACCGACAAAACTCTAAATCTAGCCGTATGAGTTGAACACTAACAGTTGCACGCAATCAATAAGGGGTTTATTGCAGGTGTTTGTGCGCATTAGAAGTAACGTGTGTATTACAAGTTGACAGTAAACAAGCTCACTTGAGCACAATTGAATTTAATGCTCGTCAGGTTAGAGCGTCTTCAGAGCTCTGGTTAACTGTTACGCTTGAATTAAAAAGTTGCACAAATCGCATAACAAAAACAATAAAAAGTGCAGTTACACTCATAATAACACCATTAAATAAAAATGATTTAATTAAAAAATTGCAAAAAAGTTATAAGGGCTCAGTGATATGAGGTCTCAGGTGCTATAAGAAAAAAAAAAGGTAGGGAAAGGGCTTTAAAATAGACATACATACATAAACATGTCTAAAGATATGTATATATATATATATATATATATATATATATATATATATATATACACACACATTCACAACCAGCTTCAAGGAAATATTCAACAAAGCCCTTAAAGGGCCACTGTAAGCAAATATTTTCTATGCCTGCTACTAACTAACTACCCCAAATACGCTTTTTATCAATAGCATTTCATTAACATATCTCTACCGTATATCAGAAATCTTGTCTGCGAATTTAATTGTTTTCCAAACCCACTCAGTGGGTATCTTTGCTCTGTACCAATCCGTTTACAATACCTAGGTTTCAAAATGGCGCTTTAAACACAAAGTTATTGGTTTAAATATTTTGAACATGCAGTGCTGAAAATAGTGGGCAGGATAACGTGACATCATCGGCAAATAAAAGATAACTTTTAGAACGTTATGAAACCTTGTTTTGGAGAAAATATAGGTCAGAAGGTTTTAATTAATGTTTATTAACTTTAATATGTTAGTTGTTTAGCTTAAAAAATATAACAGAAAGTAATCCTTTAAGTTCCAAGGAACCCTTGAGGAAAAATAGCCACTAGGATTCCTAAGTGCACGGGGTTCTAAATATAATTATAATAAAATGAAGAAAAATGAAAAGTAGACCCTATCCAGCACAACCTCATAATTGGGCACAATCCCAAATAAAACTGTTATGAAGAAGAGGAGGGACCCCAAATACTTGAGCAATAAATCTAATTTATTCACACACAAAGTATAGTGAACTCACAATTATCACACAGACGAGATAGTGAGAAAAATAAAGTTTGTGAAAAATAGACAGCAAACTCTTATTAAATCACAAAATGATTCAGGGTACCTCACTCCGCTGTATCAGTTAATTGTTCTAAATATAAAAGAAGTATGATCCAAAATGAAATTTTGATTTCTATTTTCATATTAAGGGCCTGAAGACAAAATATTCTCTTGCTTGGAGAGAAATTATAGTGCAGAGATCACAGGGGCTGAACTCACTGAATGCTCAAAGAAAAAGGGAAGATCACTCCAGCACCGTGAGATCTCTCTCATTTCTTTGGGGCTGAGGATCAAAGCTTCTCCTGCTTGTAGAGAAATTTGAGTGCAGACTTCACAGGGGCTAAACTCACTGAATGATCAAAGAAAAAAGGGCGCAACTCTCCTGCACTGTGAGATCTCTTTCATTTCTGTATCTGAAGGAGAGATGAGCCTAGAGCAATATGGCACTGCATGATATGAGAGTTTTGATACACTTACACTTTGTGCATTGTATTTTATATATCTACACTTCAGATTGGGTACTTTCAGTATGATTACATTCAATTTTTGCACTTTCTATTTCATATTTTAATACATTTAGATTTAGATTTACATCCAGCAAGGATTTTACAAATTCTGATTATGTTTTGAAAGTTTTTGTGTTACTTTAACTAATTAGGATCTTATTTTGTGTATTTCTGTGTATATTTTACAACTTACATAGCACTTGGTATTTTCTTTATTGTAAAATAAAAGATAGCTTCAGAAAAAGGGAGGGTCAGGGGTGTTTCCTGGAATGTACAGGGGAGTTCCCAGGATATTTCTGAAGCTCTTTCAGAAGTCTTGTGAAATGATGTAAGTATTTTAAACAAGCTGGTCTCACTGATTTTTCTCAACAGCTGTATACAGGTCAAGCTTGCTCATAATTCACAATACACCTATTTTACTGTCATTAAAGTAATATATACTAAACCATCGGCAAAAGCAAGTTAAATTGTGGTGAAAACATTTCAGTTTATTTTGTAATTGATTCAAACTGAGCCTAAACACCAGCCCCAATTTGTTAAAATTACATAGAAACTGAAAGCATCATCAGATTTTTTTTAAATCACAATCCTAAATACATTGCTGTATATAAAATAAAATACAAAATAGAAATTTGCAAACCTGGAACAGAAGCACAATTTTAGAAACTTGAAATTAAAATTGAATAACAGTTTAGATAACCAGATTCTCTTCTGTCCAGTTAGGAATTACTATTTGGATTTGAGAACACTTGTACTGCATAACACCCAGAATAGACCCTATTCAAAATCAATTGATGTAAAATCAATGGGAAATTCAGGCATCCACTATCCAAAATATTGAGTAACAGCATAAATAACTTGCATATGTTGTCACATATGTGGCACTTTTTGAGAAGCATTCATTGTTGCAGGAAACAATACAGGAAATTTGCCACACCTCCTCCAGGCGTATTGTCTGGAACTGCTTTTCAAAAATTCTTGGACATATAAATCTGTTTCTAATTATGCTACAAGTGTTCTCCATTTGTTTACTATAGAACTCTCTTGTAAAAACAGGAACACAGTGCCAAATTATTAATATTGTTAATTTATAAAGCGCCAAGAGATTCTGCAGCGCTGTCCATGGGTACAAAGATAAAATATCCAGTATAATACAATATAAGACACGGGACAGAATTAAACAAATTTAAACAAACAAATACAGAGGAAATTGAGGCCCCTATTCCAGTGGGCACTTACAATCTAGATGGGTAGGAGGGTGAGAAATAGGAGGTGGGGACTGCAAAGGTGATAATGATTTTATTGTGGTGTTAGAAGAGGGCAACTATTAGGCAAGTGGAATTCATTTGTTATTGATTTGGTGATAGACTTTCCTGAACAAAATCTTAATGTGTTTTATGGCACTGATTCTTTGTCACAGCATCCAGCATCAATAAATAAATATAACTATAGCATAATAAGGTACTGTAACTATTTTTTTAAAATATAAATATAAAATATAAATATGTATTTTCTGCAAACATTTCTATGTTTTGACGCTAAAAGACAGTCATGGTTTTGGTTTTGATGTGTAGAGTTTTCTTTTACAGAACAATATGTGTTACATGAGAATTACAGGTTATTTGTGGCATTTCTTATTGAATATGCATGACAATATGTTTATTATTTGATTCAAATTGAATGTGTATTAGAGAAAACCAAGAGGCCGAATTATCAAGCCGTCAACTATGCTGCATTCAACAGCACCAACGCTCGCCTAACATCACCTAACATCGCAGCTGCGGACCTGAAAACGCTCTTCATAGTTATAAAAAAACCTGTCAAAAACCTGCACACCAAGTACGGGGCGATGAGCAGCAGACTGTTGTTAACTAACAGTCATCGATCTCGATGCCATTCGGCTTTTTCCCAACTTTATTTATACCCTATCACTAAACACCGCTATTATACTAAAATGTTTAACCCCTATCCCGCCACTCCCGGACCCCGCCGCAACTTTAATAAAGGTATTAACCCCTATCCCACTGTTCCCGGAGCCCACCGCAACTAAATAAAGTTATTAACCCCTATCCCACCACTTCCAGAGCACTCTGCAACTAAATAAATGTATTAACCCCTAAACCCCTGGCCTCCCACAACACTACCACTTACTAAACCTATTAACCCCTATAACGCCAGTCCCCCACATCGCCATAAACTAAATTAAGCTATTAACCCCTAAACCTAACAACCTGCTATAATAAATTTAAACTTACCTTTCAAATTAAATTAAACTATATTAAACTATTAATGAACCTACCCTAACTATTATACTAAAATTACATTAAACTAATAATTCAATTAATTATATTACATATTTAAACACCTAACCCTACTCAAATTATTTAAATGTACTATTAAAAATGACTAAGTTACAAAAAAAAGAACAACTAAGTTACACAAAATAAAAAACACTAAGTTACACAAAATAAAAAACACTAAGTTACACAAAATAAAAAACACTAAGTTACACAAAATAAAAAATAAATTATCAAATATTTAAACTAATTACACCTAATCTAATAGCCCTATGAAAATAAAAAAGCCCCCCCCCCCAAATAAATAAAACCCCTAGCCTACAATAAACTACAAATGTCCCTTAAAAGGGCCTTTTGCGTGGCATTGCCCCAAAGAAATCAGCTCTTTTACCTGTAAATAAAAATACAAATACCCCCCAACAGTAAAACCCACCACCCACACAACCAACCCCCCAAAATAAAAACCTATCTAAAAAAACCTAAGATCCCCATTGCCCTGAAAAGGGCATTTTTATGGGCATTGCCTTTAAAAGGGCATTTAGCTCTTTTTCTTTGCCAAAAGTCTCTAACCTAAAATTACGACGTCTTCTGAAGAATGAAGTTTCCCTGTAAATGACGTCAACCAAGATGGTGTCCCTTACATTCTGATTGGCTGATATAATTGATATAGGAATTAAAGTGGAAAAAATCCTATTGGCTGTTGCAATCAGCCAATAGGTTTGAGCTTTCATCCTATTGGCTGATCCAATCAGGTTTTTATTTGGGGGGTTGGTTGTGTGGGTGGTGGGTTTTACAATTGGTGGGTATTTGTATTTTTATTTACAGGTAAAAGAGCTGATTTCTTTGGGGCAATGCCCCGCAAAAGGCCCTTTTAAGGGCCATTGGTAGTTTAGTGTAGGCTAGGTTTTTTTTTATTTTGGGTGGGGCTTTTTTATTTTCATAGGGCTATTAGATTAATTGTAATTAGTTTAAATATTTGATAATTTATTTTTTATTTTGTGTAACTTAGTGTTTTTTTATTTTGTGTAACTTAGTGATTTTTAATTTGTGTAACTTAGTTGTTATTTTTTTGTAACTTAGTAATTTTTAATAGTAGATTTAAATAATTTGAGTAGGGTTATGTATTTAAATATGTAATATAGTTAATTAAATTGTTAGTTTAATGTAATTTTAGTATAATAGGGTAGGTTAATGAATAGTTTAATATAGTTTAATGTAATTTTAATATAATAGTTAGGGTAGATTAATGAATAGTTTAATATAGTTTAATGTAATTTTAGTATAATAGTTAGGGTAGGTTCATTGATAGTTTAATGTATTGTTTTTTAATTCTAAAGGTAAGTTTAAATTTATTATAAGATAGGGATGAGTTAATATTTAATGTAAAGTTAGCAGGTTGTTAGGTTAAAGGGTTAATAGCTTAATTTAGTTTATGGCGATGTGGGGGGCTGGCGGTTTAGAGGTTAATAGGTTCAGTAAGTGGTAGTGATGTGGGAGGCCAGAGGTTTAGGGGTTAATACATTTATTTAGTTGCGGCGGGGTCCGGGAGGGGCGGTATAGGGGTTAATAACTTTATTTAGTTGCGGTGGGCTCGGGGAGTGGCAGGATAGGGGTTAAAACTTTTATTTAGTTGCGGTGGGCTCCGGGAGCGGTGGGATAGGGTTAATACATGTATTTAGTCGCGGCGGTGTTGGGGAGCGGCGGGATAGGGGTTAAAATATTTATTTAGTTGCGGCAGTGTCGGGGGCGGTGGATTAGGGGTGTTTAGATTCGGGGCTTATGTTAGGGTGTTAGGTGTAAACGTAACTTTTATTCTAGCATAGATATCAATGGGATATCTGGCAGCAGCGAGCGTGAGCTTTCGCTGCTTTCAGACTCCCATTGATTCCTATGGCATCCGCGGCCTCCGGGGTGGTGGATTGAAAACCAGGTACGCTGGGCCGGATTAGTGGAGAGCGTACCTGTTAGAAATTTGATAAATATCAAAAGTTGTCAGATAGTGCCGAATTTGTATTCGGAACATCTGTAATGACGTAAGCATCGATCTGTGTCGTATGTTACATCACAAATTTCAACTTTTGCCGGTCTGTAAGCTTTGATAAATGGGGCGAATCAGGCTCGCCACAATTACGCTGTGGAATTCCAGCGTATTTGCGGTTGGCGGCTTGATAAATATCTCTCCAAGTATACACTAGAAATCTGCATTTTCTTTAGTTACAAATGCACATTTATAATGAAAAGCGGATTTTGGTATTAGCGTAGCTGAGGTTCTGTCATGGAAGAGGAATGGTTAGCGTGCTCTCTGGCGCACAAAAGTATAAAGCTATATGTGAAAATTTTCACCTGTAGCTTTGAAACATTTACATTTGTTCAATGAAAACAAATGTAAATGTTTAACAAATGCAGTATTCACATCAAATACTTGGGGAAACTCATTTCCCCAAATATTTGTTATGAAAATTTCAGACGAAATGAAAATTTTGCCCATGCACAACTTTAGTATGCACTCAAGTAATGCATCATCTTAAATCTAGCTGTAGATCTGCTCCACTAACACAATGAGAGACCAAGGGTCAGCTTACAAGTGGATTTTTCCACTCACTAAGTTAAAGTATTGTATTTTGAACTCAATATGTTATTGCCAGTATTTATACAGGGCTAGGCACCAGCTCCTTCTTTCTTGGTACATAATTTTTCTCGGAAGCTTTCCGGATTGCTCCCCTGATACTCAAGAAAAGTATGATGTAGATTTAGGCCCTGTATACAATTGTGTGCTCAGCATGCCCACTGGGTTTAATTTCCATCTGAGCTATCGCATAACCATCCCCAAACACCCTCACAACCAGAATCCTTCTCCTTCTAACCCCCACCATAATAGTCAAACCTTCTATCTGCAATTCCATACAAAAAATTACCTTAAACCCATTCACCAAGGTATTGATAACTATACTAACTCAGCTCTTTATCCTAACGAAAGTGCCAACCCTACTTGGCACTCCAAGCGCTGTTCTGTATGCACAGAACATAGTGCTTAGTAGTCAAAAACACAAGGTCTTATAAAGAATGTGCATCCAATGCACAGTATCAGTTATAAAGCATTTCCCCAGAGAAAATGACTTCCCAGGCACATAATTAATGTTTTAAAAATATATTTAGGTTAATATATAGAAAAAGGTTGTTAATTAGCCATAAGGTTTTAGGCACATACACTGATATTGCTGCTGTTTTGGTTTATTGAACTGCAATAATAATTCAATAGTTTGATATTTTCTTATTAAATGAAGATTAGAAGATGCAAAACCATATTCAAATCCACTGTAATAATGAAAGGGTAGTTAATATGTTGTTAATGGTAAAGACTGATAAGAGATTATTTGAAAAAGCATGCAACTTAAATTTTAAGTAACAGTAAACGTGTAAGGCTGTTGAGTAGACAGTTAGGAACCAGTGGTGGTTCAGTTATTAAAACTGCACCTCCTTTGTGATTATTGTAACAAGGGGGAGGGTGATAAATGCCCTTAATCATTGTTTTCTCATTTTGCCTAGCTACCCCCTCAGACCACCTAGCCACACCTCAAAACCCCCTATTCATGCCCAGATTGCCTAACCATGCTAATACACAGAGGGCACTCACAATTCCTTTTTTTTTGCTATGACTCCACCCACAGAACATCCGCAACTCCTTCCAGAAGCTTCCTCAGTCAGTCACCATCAGCTCTGCAGCAGGGCAAGCCTTAGGGCAAGGCGAGCAAGGCAGCCACCTGGGTCTCTGCGTTTAGGGGGCCCCCGCATCGCTGGTGCCAACTAATATTGCAAAATAATTTTTTTTTATTTTTTTATATGTACAAACTGCCATTTTAATAAAAAAAGCCCCATTTTGGGGGCTGCCCGCCGCTGACGTCACTTGACGCCACGCTCAGCCTCAGAGTGAGAGACTTACTAGTAGCTGGAAACTAGCACACCACTCACATCACTTGATGCCGCGCTCAGCCTCAGACTGTGAGAGAGACGAGAGTTACTAGTAGTGGGAAACTAGTGACTCTGTGACATGACGACAAGAGAGAGGGAAGCTTTGTGAAGCAAACTGTTCTCAATTTCTGCCTCCCATTGTGCACGGTAAGACCTGTGGTCAGCCACCGTCCACTTAAAGGGACACTGTACCCAAAAAAATTTCTTTCATGATTCAGATAGAGCATGACATTTTAAGCAACTTTCTAATTTACTCCTATTATCAAATTTTCTTCATTCTCTTGGTATCTTTATTTTTAATGCAAGAATGTAAGTTTAGAAGCCGGCCCATTTTTGGTGAACAACCTGGGTTGTCCTTGCTGATTGGTGGATTAATTCATCCACCAATAAAAAAGTGCTGTCCAGAGTTCTGAATCCCCAAAAAAGCTTAGATGCCTTCTTTTTCAAATAAAGATAGCAATAAAACGAAGAAAAAATGATAATAGGAGTAAATTAGAAAGTTGCTTAAAATTGCATGCTCTATCTGAATCACAAAATAAAAAATTTGGATTCAGTGTCCCTTTAAGCATGAAAACCTGAACTGGGAATTTTGTTGATTCTCATCTGATTGGGCTTGGGGCCACGGGCTGGGCAGATAGGAAACTATCACCTAGATAACGAGTTATGTACGCTATAGGGAAATTAACGAATGCAACAAAAGTCCCACATCCCACTCTGGAGTCCCACATCACTACCACTAAATAAACCTATTAACACCTAAACCGCAAACCCCCCACATCGCAACAACCAAAATTAAACTATATTAAACCCTAACCCTAACCCAAACCCTAAACCTAACCCTAACACCCCCTAACTTTAACATAATTAAAATAGAGCTACATTAAAATTACAATTATTAACTAAATAATACATATTTAAAACTAAATACAAACTTACCTGTGAAATAAAACCTAAGCTAGCTACAATATAACTAATAGTAATATTGTAGCTAGCTTAGGTTTTATTTTTATTTCATAGGTAAGTTTGCATTTATTTTAACTACGTAGACTAGTTAGTAAATAGTTATTAACTATTTACTAACTACGTAGTTAAAATAAATACAAACTTACCTGTGAAATAAAACCTAAGCTGCCTTACACTAAAACCTAACATTACAAACAATAAAAAACCTACCATTACAAAAAAAAAAAAACACTAAAATTAAAAAAAAAAAAAATTATTATTCTAATAACCTTTAAAAAAAAAAAAACACCCTAAAATAAAAAAGACTAATCTAGAATAAACTACCAAGGGCTCGATTCGATAAAAAGAATCAGCCAATCAGATTGAGCTTGCATTCTATTGACTGATCGGAACAGCCAATAGAATGCAAGCTCAATCTGATTGGCTGATTGGTTCAGCCAATCGGATTGAAGTTGAATCTGATTGGCTGATTAAATCAGCCAATCAGATTTTTCTACCTTAATTCCGATTGGCTGATAGAATCCTATCAGCCAATCGGAATTCGACGGACACCATCTTGGATGACGTCATGTAAAGGTACCTCATTCGTCGTTCAGTCGTCGGCCGGGATGGATGCTCCGCGTCGGAGGAGCGAAGAAAGAAGATTGAAGATGCCGCTTGATGGAAGATGCTGCCGGATGGAAGAAGACTTTGCTGCCGCTTGGATAAAGACATCGCCCGGATCGGATGAGGAGTTCGGCCCGGCGTGGTGAAGATAAGGTAGGGAGATCTTCAGGGGGGTAGTGTTAGGTTTATTTAAGGGGGGTTTGGGTTAGATTAGGGGTATGTGGGTGGTGGGTTGTAATGTTGGGGGGTGGTATTGTGTTTTTTTTTCAGGCAAAAGAGCAGTTTTCTTTGGGGCATGCCCCGCAAAAGGCCCTTTTAAGGGCTGGTAAGGTAAAAGAGCTTTGAACTTTTTTTTTAATTTAGAATAGGGTACGGAATTTTTTTTATTTTGGGGGGCTTTATTATTTTATTAGGGGGCTTAGAATAGGTGTAATTAGCTTAAAAATCTTGTAATCTTTTTTTTATTTTTTGTAATTTAGTGTTTTGTTTTTTTTGTAATTTAGTTTAGTTTATGTAATTGTATTTTTAGATAGATATTTGTAGTTTATTTAATTTATTGATAGTGTAGGTGTATTTGTAACTTAGGTTAGGATTTATTTTACAGGTAATTGGGTAATTATTTTAACTAGGTAGCTATTAAATAGTTAATAACTATTTAATAGCTATTATACCTAGTTAAAATAATTAACAATTTACCTGTAAAATAAATATAAACCCTAACATAGCTACAATGTAATAATTAATTATATTGTAGCTATCTTAGGGTTTATTTTATAGGTAAGTATTTAGATTTAAATAGGAATATTTTAATTAATAATATTAATATTAGATTTATCTTAATAAGAGTTTAGTTAGGGATGTTAGAGTTAGATAGGGTTATTATACTTAATATATAAATAATATAATAACGATATTAACTATATTAACCCTAATATAATTAGGGTTAATATAGTTAATATATATAATATAATAACTATATTAAGCCTAATATAATTAGGCTTAATATAGTTAATATAGCTGGCGGCGGTGTAGGGGGATTAGATTAGGTGTTAATACATTTATTATAGGTGGCCGCGGTGTAGGGGGATGTAGATTGTAGGCAAAAGAGCAGTTTACTTTGTGACAAAGCCCCGCCAAAAGCCCTTTTATGGGCTGGTAAAAGAGCTGAATTCTTTGGGGCATGCCCCTCAAAAAGCCCTTTTAAGGGCTGGCAAAAGAGCTGTTACTTTGGGGCAATGCCACGCAAAAAGCCCTTTTCAGGGCTATTTGTAGGGTTAGACTTAGGTTTAGTGGTAGGGATAGTTTAGTATTTTAGGGGTTAAATAATTTAAAAATAGATGGCGGCGGGGTAGAGGCTCACTTTAGGGGGTAGGTAAGGTAGATGGCGGTGGGGTAGGGGCTCAATTTAGGGGGTTATAGATTTAATATAGCTGGCGGCGGGGTCCGGGAGCGGCGGTTTAGGGGTTAATAACTTTATTAGGTAGCGGCGGGGTCCGGGAGCGGCGGTTTAGGGGTTAATAACTTTTTTTTATTGTTAGGATAGTGAGGTGGGATAGCGGATAGAGGGTTAGATGTGTCGGGCTATGTTTAGGAGGCGTGTTAGACATGTCGGGCTATGTTATGGAGGCGTGTTAGACAGTGCGGGTGATTTCATACTTTAGTCAGGTTTTGTAGGCGCCGGCAGTTTCTAACGTGGCATAAGTCACTGGCGACGCCAGAAATTTGTACTTGTGCAGATTTCTGGACATCGCTGGTTTATCCGACTTACGGCACGTTAGCAACTGACGGCGCCGTATATTGAATAGCTCGATATGCGAGCTGAAACTGCGGGCAACGCGGGTTCCCTCGCTTGCGCCGCAAACCATGCCGTATATCGGATCGCGCCCCAAGGGCCCTTAAAAGGGCCTTTTTTAGGGCATTGCCCTAAAGTTAACAGCTATTTTGCTACACAACAAAAGAAACACCCCCTAACAGTATACAACCTCCACCCCCCAAACCCACAAAATAAAAATAAATTAAAACCTAATCTACCCATTGCCCTGAAAAGGGCATTTGTATGGGCATTGCCCTTAAAAAAGCATTTCACTCTTTTTCCTTTCCTTAAAAGGGCATTGAGCTTTTTATGAAATGCCCAAGCCCTAATCTAAAAATAAAAACCCACCCCAAAACGAAAAAATGTATTACACAAAATAACAAACAAATTATCAAAAATAATAAAAATGATTCCTATTCTAATACCAATTTAAAAAAAAAAAAACACTCCAAAATAAAAAAACTAATCTAGAATAAACTACCATGGGTCCTTAAAAGGGTCTTTGGTAGGGCATTGCCCTAAGTTAAACAGCTCTTTTACCTGAAAAAAAATACAAACCCCCATCCCCAACCCCCCAAAATAAAAAAAATATCTAAAAAATATAAGCTACCGATTGCCCTGAAAAGGGTATTTGTATGGGCATTGCCCTTAAAAGGGCATTTAGCTATTTTGCATTGCATTTAAAGGGCATTTAGCTCTTTTATGAAAAGCCCAAACCCTAAACTAAAAAAAAATAAATAAACCACCCAAAAAGTTTAAAAAATCCTAACACTAACCCCCGAAGATCCACTCACAGTTTCTGAAGTCCCGCTTGAAGGATCTTTATGCCAACGGCTCCATCTTCATCCAGACAGCATCTTCTATCTTCATCACAGCGGCGTCTTCTATCATTATCCCGGCGGCACGGAGGGGGTCCATTCTAAAGAGATCTGGCGTGGAGCATCCACTTCATACGGTCGCCACTGTATACTGAATCTTCAATGCAAGGTACGTGATTTAAAATGGCGTCCCTTGCATTCCTATTGGCTGATTTGATTTTGCAAATTCAAATCAGCCAATCGGATGAGAGCTACTGAAATCCTATTGGCTGTTCAAAACAGCCAATAGGATGAGAGTTTCTGAAATGCTATTGGCTGTTCAAATCAGCCAATACAATTTCAGTAGCTCTCATCCTTTTGCCTGATTTGAACAGCCAATATGATTTCAGTAGCTCTCAACCTATTGGCTGATTTGAATTTCCAAAATCAAATCAGCCAACAGGAATGCAAGGGACGCCATTTTGAATTGCGTGCCTTGTATTGAAGATTCAGTATATGGCGGCGACCATATGAAGAGGGTGCTCTGCGCTGGATGTCTTCAGGAGGGACCCGCTCCGCGCCGCAGGGATGAAGACAGAAGATGCCGCCGGGCTGAAGATCCTTCAAGTGGGACTTCAGCAATTGTGAGTGGATCTTCGAGGGTTAGTGTTAGGATTTTTTAAACTTTTTTGGGTGTTTTTTTTTTTTAGTTTAGGATTTGGGCTTTTCATAAAAGAGCTTTTCAGGGCAATGCAAAGGAGCTAAATGCCCTTTTAAGGGCAATGCCTATACAAATGCCCTTTTCAGGGCAATGGGTAGCATAGGTTTTTGTTAGAGTTTTTTTTTTATTTTGGGGGGTTGGTTGGGTGGTGGATTTTACTGTTGGGGGTATTTTTTTTTTTTACAAGTAAAAGAGCTGTTTAATTTAGGGCAATGCCCTACAAAAGGCCCTTTTAAGGGCTGTTTGTAGTTTATTGTAGGTTAGGGTTTTTTATTTTGGGTGGGCTTTTTTATTTTTATAGGGCTATTAGATTAGGTGTAATTCTTTTTTATTTTTGATAATTTCGTTTGTTATTTTTCATAATTTAGTGTTTGTTATTTTTTTTAATTTAGTCATTTTTATTTTTTGTAATTAAATACTTTGTAATTTTTAGAGTAGTGTTTGGATGTTTTAATGTGTATTTTAGTTTTATTTAATTGGCAGTTAGTTTAATTTTAGTTTAATAATTCAATTGGTTTAATTGTTAGTTTAAACTTAGTTTTTTTTAATTTGACAGGTAAGTTTTAATTTAATTTAAGATAGGGAAATTATAATTTTAATGTAAAGTTAGGGGGGTAGGTTTAGGGGTTACTAGTTTAAATTGGTTTATTGCGATGTGGGTGGTTTTCGGTTTACGGGTCAATAGTTTAATTTAGTATATTTCGTTGTGAGGGGCTTGTAGTTTAGGGATGAATATGTTTATTATACTGGCAGTGGTGTAGGGCTTGATTTTAGTATAGTGGGGGTGATGTGAGCGGACGACAGATTAGGGGTTAATAATATTTAAATAGTGTTTGCAATGCGGGAGGGCAGAGGTTTATGGGTTAATAACTTTAGTATAGTGGTGACTATACTGCGGAATAGGGCATAATACATTTTATTAGTGGCAGCAATGTCAGGAGGTTAATAACTTTAATTTAGTATTTGCGATGCGGGAGGGCCTCGGTTTAGGGGGTAGGAGTTTATGGGTGTTTAGTGTACTTTGTAACACTTTAGTTATGAGTTTTATGTAACATTTTTGTAACATAAAACTCATAACTACTGCTCTCATATGGCGGTACGGATCTTGTCGTTATAGGGTTTAACGCAAGCTTTTTAGCCTCACTGCAAAACTCTTAATGGCTGTGCTATGGAAGTCTCATGAAAAAACTTACGGCTAGATTACGAGTTGTGCGTTAAGGTAAAAAAGCAGCGCTAAGAGGTCCTAACGCTGCTTTTTAACGCCCGCTGCTATTACGAGTCTTGCAGGTTTAGGGGCACCGCACACTTCTTTGGCCTTACCGCAAAACTACTTACGTAAACTTCGTAAAGTCTTTTTTCTATGGGACTTCCATAGCGCTGGTATTACGAGTCTGTCCTGGGAGGCCAAAAAGTGAGCCATACACTCTCTACCTCCAAGATCCCTAATGCATTTTAAAGTCAGTAGTTATGAGTTTTATGGTACAACGCCGTAGCATAAAACTCATAACTTAAGTGCTAAAAAGTACACTAACACCCATAAACTACCTATTAACCCCTAAACCGAGGCCCTCCCGCATCGCAAATACTAAAATAAAAATTTTAACCCGTAATCTGCCGCTCCGGACATCGCTGCCACTATAATAAACATATTAACCCCTAAACCGCCGCACTCCTGCCTCGCAAACATTAGTTAAATATTATTAACCCCTAATCTGCTATCCCTAACATCGCCGCCACCTACCTACATTTATTAACCCCTAATCTGCCGTCCCCAATGTCGCCGCCACTATATTAAATGTATTAACCCCTAAATCTAAGTCTAACCCTAACCCACCCTAACTTAAATATAATTTAAATAAATCTAAATAAAATTACTATAATTAATTAAATTATTCCTATTTAAAACTAAATACTTACCTATAAAATAAACCCTAAGCTAGCTACAATATAACTAATAGTTACATTGTAGCTAGCTTAGGGTTTATTTTTATTTTACAGGCAAGTTTGTATTTATTTTAACTAGGTAGAATAGTTATTAAATAGTTATTAACTATTTAATAACTATCTAGCTAAATAAATACAAATTTACCTGTAAAATAAAACCTAACCTAAGTTACACTAACACCTAACACTACACTACAATTAAATAAATTAACTAAATTAAAAACAATTAATCAATTAAATTAAATTAGCTAAATCACAAAAAAAACTAAATTACACAAAATAAAAACAAATTACAGATCTTTAAACTAATTACACCTAATCTAATAGCCCTATCAAAATAAAAAAAAGCCCCCCCAAAATAAAAAAACCCTAGCCTAAACTAAACTTTCAATAGCCCTTAAAAGGGCCTTTTGCGGGGCATTGCCCCAAAGTAATCAGCTCTTTTACCTGTAAAAAAAACCACAAACAACCCCCCAACAGTAAAACCCACCACCCACACAACCAACCCCCCAAATAAAATACTAACTAAAAAAACCTAAGCTCTCCATTGCCCTGAAAAGGGCATTTGGATGGGCATTTCCCTTAAATGGGGAGTTAGCTCTATTGCAGGCCCAAACCCTAACCTAAAAATAAAACCCACCCAATACACTAACCCCCTGAAGATCGACTTACAGTTCTGAAGACCGGACATCCATCCTCAAGGAAGCGGCAGAAGTCTTCATCCAAGCCGGGCCAAAGTCCTTAACGAAGCTGGGAGAAGTCTTCATCCAAGCCGGGCGAAGTGATCCTCCAGACGGGCAGAAGTCTTCATCCAGATGGCATCTTCTATCTTCATCCATCTGACGCGGAGCGGCTCCATCTTCAAGACATCCGACGCAGAGCATCCTCTTCATCCGGAGTCTTCTTACTGAATGAAGGTACCTTTAAGTGACGTCATCCAAGATGGCGTCACTTAGATTCCGATTGGCTGATAGAATTCTATCAACCCTTCGGAATTAAGGTAGACAAAATCCTATTGGCTGATGCAATCAGCCAATAGGATTGAAGTTCAATCCTATTGGTTGATGCAATCAGCCAATAGGATTGAGCTTGCATTCTATTGGCTGTTCCAATAGAAGAAGACTCCGGATGGAGAGGATGCTTCGCGTCGGATGTTTTGAAGATGGATCCGCTCCGCGTCAGATGGATGAAGATAGAAGATGCCATCTGGATGAAGACTTCTGCCTGTCTGGAGGACCACTTCGCCCGGTTTGGGTGAAGACTTCTCCCGGCTTTGTTGAGGACTTCGGCCCGGCTTGGATGAAGACTTCTGCAGCTTCCTTGAGGATGGATGTCTGGTCTTCAGAACTGTAAGTCGATCTTCAGGGGGTTAGTGTTAGGTTTTTTTAAGGGTGTATTGGGTGGGTTTTATTTTTAGGTTAGAGTTTGGGCCTGCAATAGAGCTAACTGCCCTTTTAAGGGCAATGTTCATCCCAAATGCCCTTTTCAGGGCAATGGGGAGCTTAGGTTTTTTTAGTTAGTATTTTATTTGGAGGGTTGGTTGTGTGGGTGGTGGGTTTTACTGTTGCAGGGTTTTTTTGTATTTTTTTACAGGTAAAAGAGCTGATTACTTTGGGGCAATGCCCAGCAAAAGGCCCTTTTAAGGGCTATTGGTAGTTTAGTTTAGGCTAGGTTTTTTTAATTTTTGGGGGGGCTTTTTTATTTTGATAGGGCTATTAGATTAGGTGTAATTAGTTTAAATATCTTGTAATTTGTTTATTATTTTCTGTAATTTAGTGGGGGGGTTGGACTTTAGCTAATTGTATTTAATTTATTTAATTGTATTTAATTTAGGTCATTTATTTAATTGTAGTGTGGTGTTAGTGTAACTTAGGTTAGGTTTTATTTTACAGGTACTTTTGTATTTATTTTAGCTAGGTAGTTATTAAATAGTTAATAACTATTTAATAACTATTCTACCTAGTTAAAATAAATACAAACTTGCCTGTAAAATAAAAATAAACCCAAAGCTAGCTACAATGTAACTATTAGTTATATTGTAGCTAGCTTACGGTTTATTTTATTTAGTAAGTATTCAGTTTTAAATAGGAATTATTTAGGTAATAATATTAATATTTATTTAGATTTATTGTAATTATATTTAAGTTAGGGGGTGTTAGGGTTAGGGTTAGACTTAGGTTTAGGGGTTAATACATTTAGTATAGTGGCAGCGACGTTGGGGGTGGCAGATTAGGGGTTAATAAATGTAGGTAGGTGGCAGCGACATTGGGGGAGGGAGATTAGGGGTTAATAAGTATAATGGGTTTTTTTTTTCTCTCCCCCTCTACCCCCTTTTATTCATAATTGACTAGTATTGATGTGCGATCGCCTGTGCGAGACTTATGATAATAGGACACCCACTGAGGACTATTGTTCGCTGTTATTGTTACAACTTCTTTTAAAATCTGTATTTAACCATTGTTTTCGACTATAATTGTTAAAAAAAAAAAAAATGATTATAGAGTTTATATGGAATTATGATGTAGGTTATAGGTTTGAGTTTCAGTGGACATTGTAATAGTTTTATGTATGACATTGTAATATGTTATATGCCCCACTCTGCTGTAACCTTTACAGATATGTTTAAATAAAGCTCTTTTAAAAAAAAAAAAAGAAAAAAAAAATATAATGTAGGTGTCAGCGATGTTGGGGGCAGCCAGATTAGGGGTTCATAAGTATAATGTAGGTGGTGGCAGTGTCCGAAGCAGCAGATTAGGGTTTATAAGAATAATGTAGGTGTCGAAGATGTCGGTGGCGGCAGATTAGGGTTAATAAGTGTAAGATTAGGGGTGTTTAGACTTGGGGTTCATGTTAGGGTATTAGGTGTAAACATAACTTTTATTTCCCCATAGGAATCAATCTAAATATCAGAGTTGGGTAGAGAACATTATGGTTAGTTTATGAACAATAAACTAATTTCTTAAGATTATACAAAGTATCCTGTCAGCTGTAAATTATTGTAAATTATTATGAATTGTGAACTATCATGAATTATGACTGTTTGTCAACGAATGTGAACTACTATGATTATATCTGATACTTTGAACAATAATTTTGTTCTGGGAAATAGTTTTACCTTTTTTCTTTTCTATCTCTTTTTCATAACTCATCTAAATGAATTGTTCTGTATGTATACAAGATATATATGATTTCACTTTATTGAAAACTCTTTTTGCTTAAACTCATATATTTGCATGTCTTTACCCATGTATTTATTATGAATCAATACAATATATAATGTATAATATATTTTAATATTATTGAGCTTTCACTATATAGTGTCTAAGTGCCAGATTGTGATCCTTCACAAGTATCTCTAACGTATTAATGTTGTTTTTAAACATTTTCTGATCTGTGGTGATTTTTGAGACAGCTCACCTTTTAGTTTCACACTGATGTGACATCTGTTTTTACATATTTATTATTAAACAGAGCTTTTCGGATTGGTGGGCTGTCCCTTTAAATGCCACAGCTGATTTTGCTTGTATTCATGCTACTATGATTAAGCGCAACTGTGCGCGAAACATGTAAGTCTGCTGTTCCCTCCTTGGTATGTAGTGTCTTATTTTTCTGCTTTTTTGCCTATCTGTATATTTTTTTTATATGGAATACATTTACCTTCTCTCAGTAGCTCAGTAGCCGCCTCTTCTTTCTTTCCTTTGGCTTGTGGCTGTCCTCGTTTTTTTTGGGGCAGGCTCTATACTTTCCCCTACAACTGAGTGGGTCCGCTTCTAACAGTCATCCACTTACCCGG
Source organism: Bombina bombina (assembly GCF_027579735.1). Taxonomy (NCBI): domain Eukaryota; kingdom Metazoa; phylum Chordata; class Amphibia; order Anura; family Bombinatoridae; genus Bombina; species Bombina bombina. Next base: position 827,674,426 of record NC_069504.1, read on the forward strand.
CGGACGTTTCAGTAGCAACACCTACTATCACATGTCACTTCGGACTGAACACAGTGCTTGCTTGCTCCACGGACGCCGAGACACTGAATCTGGAGAAGCATAATTCACCGCTTGAAAACTGAAATATTCTGCTGAACAGGTATGACACTTTGATTGAAATCCTTTCAACTGGACTATTGTGGGTGTTTGCGGTTAGCGGTTTGAAACAGTGAGTCTTTATCTGAATGTGCTTATTTGATGCCACTGCATAGCTGTCTAACTCCCTGCTTACTGCTCCACGCTGCATGAACATATGCCTATGCTATAATATAATTTATCTGCATCTGTCTTTCACCTGTTTCAGTGAATTTATTTGAACTTACATCTAATTCAATGTATACATTGGACTATGCTTATTTCTTTGCGTTTGAATATAACATCAAAGTTTATGTGTGCTGTTTTCACACTATTGTCTTCTCTTCAAATTGCATTCCTTAGTGGAAATAAATGAGGATTTAACCCTTCGTGTTTGATAGAAGTGGTTACAACATATGACCTGCTTTATTTTGGTATTTGTAGACCCACTCAGAGCACTAATATTGTGCCTTTTTTAGGTTTTTTTTTTGTAGAGTATAGCTACTGATATTAGCAGTTAATATTAACAATAAGACACACACCATGGAGGGTTGAAGGTAGCAATCTGGCTACCATTTTTGACATACAGAACAGAAAACAGTTTTTTGATGATATCTTTTCAAAATCTACCAGTACCACTTTTGAGGGTGATCTTAACCCCTTAACGACCGACGACGTATGGCCATAGTGTCCTACAAAAAAAAAAAGCACTTAACGAGCACGAGGACGTATGGCATACGTCGTCGGTTAAACAGAGCACTGGGAAGCGATCGAAATCGCTTCCAGCTGCTCTAACAGTATTGCAGGCTTGCCTTGAGGTCTAGGCATCCTGCAATACTGTTACGCCGAGTGCCGGACCCGGATTGATCACTCCCCCACGAGTGATCACTTCCGTTTTCGCTCCACGTGGAGCCCGGCAGTGTTTCAGAGCATCGGAAGCGATCGGACACGCTTCCAGCTGCTCTAACAGTATTGCAGGCTTGCCCTTGAGGTCTAGGCATCCTGCAATACTGTTCCCGAGTGCCGGGGAACCGGATTGATCACTCCCCCACGAGTGATCACTTCCGGTTTCGCTCCACGTGGAGCCCGGGGCAGTGTTTCAGAGCATCGGAAGCGATCGGACACGCTTCCGATGCTCTGCTTGTGTGCTAAGTGCCTCGGTGGGGTCGACGGCACTTAGTTAGTTATAAAATAAAAGTAAAAATGTATTTAAAAAAAAAAACGTATAAAAATAAAAAAAAGCCTAAAATAGCCCCCCCCTCCCCCTTCACTAGGCATCCAAGATGGCGATGCCCAGTGCATCATGGGGCCTCTGGGGGTGTCCCTAGCCTGCCTCATCATAGGGGCAAGCTAGGGTCACCCAATCTGAGCCTCCCACCCAAAAAAAAAATAATAATAATAAAATACCCCATTTGTCTGATCATGTCAATATTTGTAAATATTGACTATGATCAGTGTGGATCTCCCTCCCTCTCCTCACTTGCCATTTTGTTGGAGAGAGAGAGAGACCTGTATTTAGCAGAGAGAGAGATTTATTTATTTTATTTGTTAAAAAATATAGAACCAAAGGCTCTTTTCAGAGCCATTAACCCCTAGCTTGCCAGTGATCACTATATATCACTGGCAGTAGCATAGGTGCACTTTTTTTTTGCTGCATTTTGCTGTCTGTGCATTTTTTTAGGGGTTAATTTTGTTGTTGTAATTTTTTAAAAACCCAAAGGCTCTTTTCAGAAACATTTAGTTAATTTAATTTAATTTTCAGAGCCATTAACCCCTAGCTTGCCCAGTGATCACTATATATCACTGCAGTAGCATAGGTGCACTTTTTTTTTGCTGCATTTTGCTGTCTGTGCATTTTTTTAGGGGGTTAATTTGTTGTTGTAAGTTTTTAAAAACCCAAAGGCTCTTTTCAGAAACATTTAGTTAATTTAATTTATTTTCAGAGTCATTAACCCCTAGCTTGCCAGTGATCGCTATAAAATCACTGGCAGTTGCATAGCTGTACTTTTTTGCTGTCTGTGCATTTTTTTAGGGTTTAATTTTGTTGTTGTAATTTTTTAAAAACCCAAAGGCTCTTTTCAGAAACATTTAGTTAATTTAATTATTTTCAGAGCCATTAACCCCTAGCTTGCCAGTGATCGCTATAAATCACTGGCAGTTTGCATAGCTGTACTTTTTTTGCTGTCTGTGCATTTTTTTTAGGGTTAATTTTGTTGTTGTAATTTTTTAAAAACCCAAAGGCTCTTTTCAGAAACATTTAGTTTAATTAATTTAATTTTCAGAGCCATTAACCCCTAGCTTGCCAGTGATCGCTATAAAATCACTGGCAGTAGCATAGCTGTACTTTTTTGCTAGTTAATTTAGTTAATTAATTTAGCTATATTTAATTTATTTTTCAGAGCCATTAACCCTAGCTTGCCAGTGATCGCTATAAATCACTGGCAGTTGCATAGCTGTACTTTTTTGCTGTCGTGTGCAATTTTTTAGGGGTTAATTTTGTTGTTGTAATTTTTTAAAAACCCAAAGGCTCTTTCAGAAAACTTTTAGTTAATTTAATTTAATTTTCAGAGCCATTAACCCCTAGCTTGCCAGTGATCGCTATAATCACTGGCAGTAGCATAGCTGTACTTTTTTGCTAGTTAATTTTAGTTAATTAATTTAGTTAATTTAATTTTTTTAGTAATTGTTTTCTGTGACAGATACAAAAATTGTCAGCAGAAAAGATATAGTGCTGAGGAGGCGTATGCCATCCTTGCGTCAGAGTCAGATGCCTCTATTTCTGACTCAGACCCCAATTTTGACCCTGCCATGTGCTCAGATACATCCTAGATGCCAGGTCTCAACTGATAGTGATGTCTCTGTGGCGCTAGCCCCCCTGCCAGCCCCCCTGCTACCCCCCCTGCCAGCCCCCCCTGCTAGCCCCCCCTGCCAGAAGGAGGCGTGTTGCTGCCATTGCTGCTGAAGAGTGGGTAACGCCTCATCTCCAGAGGCCAGATATCCCACCCTTCACAGCAAATGCTGGCATAAATATAGATGTGGCAGGTTTTAGCCCCCAGCAGTTTCTGGAAGTGTTTCTGGGCGATGATATATTGGGGAACAATTGTCGCCCAAACTAATTTATATGCCCATCAGTTCCGTGCTGCAAAGCCTGGAACATATTTGGCAAAGCAGCAATGGGCCCCATCAATGTGCCAGAATTCAAAAAATTCTGGGGCATTGACTATGCGTGATGGGCATCATAAAGAAACCCTCCATTCGCTCCTACTGGAGTAGTAGCCCCATCTGCTCTACCCCCCATTTTCTCCCAGGACTATGTCGAGGAAGAGGTATGAAATGATTCTGCATTTCATGCACTTCAGCGACAACAGCCTGTGCCCCCCTAGGGAGCATCCCCAATTTGACAGGCTGTATAAAATCGCCCCCTGATAACCCACTTTTCTGCCAGGTTTGCAGAGGCTTATACACCTGGAAGGAATATATGCGTTGATGAATCCCTAATGAAGTATAAGGGAAGGCTGGGATTCAAGCAGTATATTCCTTCCAAACGCTCCAGATATGGGGTAAAGGTGTATAAGCTCTGTGACAGCGAGACTGGGTATACTCAGGCCTTCCGGGTGTGATGAGGGAAAGGATAGCCACCTTGACCCTCACAGGTGGCCCAGAACATATGGGAACCACTGGCAAGATTGTCTGGGACCTGATATTACCCCTTAAAGAACAAAGGGTATCACTTGTACTTAGACACTTTTTATACAAGTGTCCTTTTGTTCAAGCTACTGTATTGCTTTGATACAGTAGCTTGCGGTACAATTAAAAAGAACTGCGCAGGTTTCCCAAGGACAACTTGTACGCACCCGGCTACGAAGGGGGGAGACATCAGCTCTGCGCCAAGAGGAGCTGTTGGCACTTAAGTACAGAGACAAGAAGGATGTATACCTTCTTACCACCATCCACACAGAGAGGACGGTGGCGGTTTCTGTACGTGGCAGAGCTGAGATCATAAGGAAGCCAGTGTGCATCAAGTCTTATAACCGGCATATGGGTGGGGTTGATCTGGCTGATCACGCTGCTGCAGCCCTACCTAATTATGCGGAAGACAAGGGCCTGGTACAAAAGGTTGCAATTTACCTAATGCAGATTGCAACCCACAACACTTTTTTGTTGTTCAAAAAAAGCAAACCCCAGAGTTAAAAAAACTTTTTTACAGTTTCAGCTCCAGATTATTACTGGGATTTTTGTACCATGATGCACCTGCTCCTCCGGGCGGGTGATGGGAGAGAGCAGAGTTGGGGCTACTCATTTTATTTTTAAAATCCCCCTACTGCCGCAAAGCAGAAACCACAAAAAAAATGCAGAGTCTGTACAAGAGGGGAAGAGAAGGGAACAAAACCATAATTCACTGTCCTGATTGCCCTGGACAGCCTGCACTCTGCATTGGGGACTGCTTCAAGCGGTACCATCACAATGGTCAATTTTTAAAAAAATAATACATTTGGTGTTATATATATAAATATTTTTTTTTTGGTTATGTTTACTGTTAGATGGGGTTTTTTTTTTTTTACTTTTACTGTGCCAGATTTTTACATTTCACTACTCTATTTTTTCTAAATTGGGCCTGTTATTTTTTTTTTAACCAAACCCCTGTCAAACCTATGCATGGGGGAACATAGGTGTTCTCAGGGTGCCTTGCAAAAAACAACCTGAAGTATGTTTTGTAATAACTTACAACAGTCTCTCCTAAATCATAGTCAAAAAGCAATGTGTCTGTAAAAATGAAAATTGAAAAATAACCACCATACAATTTCTCCAATTTTTTGGGCTAAAACGGTTGCTTCAAAGGCATCAAAGCACACCATATACAATACTTGGGGTGTCAACATTTAAAAAATATACACTTTCATGGCAATAAATAAAAGTGGGGTATGCAATAGGCCACAAACTGAAGATAGGCCTATCAGAAGAAATAACTCTCTTTGTTAATAACTAAAATCACAAGTCATAAATTGTAACATAACCTCCCAAAATCCTGGCAAACCTATGCATGGGGGGCATAGGTGTACTCAGGGTGCCTTGCAGAAAACAACCTGAAGTATTCTTTTGCAATAACTTACAACAGTCTCTCCTAATCATAGTCAAAAAGCATATGTGTCTGTAAAAATGAAAATTGAAAAAATAACCACCATACACTTTCTCCAATTTTTTGGGCTAAAACGGTTGCTTCAAAGGCATCAAAGCACACCATATACAATACCTTGGGGTGTCAACATTTAAAAAATATACACTTTCATGGCATAAATAAAAGTGGGGTATGCAATAGGCCACAAACTAAAGATAGGCCTATCAGAGAGAAATAAATTAGTGCATGGGAAAGTGTTAAAATACCTGCATTTGAAATACCCTAGGAAGTCTACTTTTCAAAAATATATGGTTTGATTGAGGTAAATTACATTGGCCGGCTTCAGAAATGTCTTAAATAGGACATGGGTGCATGGATGTGAAAATTCAAAGTGGAAAAAATGGAATGGGCTTCCTAAAAAATAAGGCCTTTTAGCCCCCAGAGAACCCAACACACTATACATGGGTGGTATCACTGTACTCAGGGAGAGGTTGTTAAACACATATTGAGGTGTTTTTTGGCAGTAACACATAACAGGAACTGAAAATCCATGCCTAAAGTACAATGTGTGGTGAAAAATAACACAAAAAAATGAACTACCCAAAATTTTGACAAAGACTGGGTGGTTGAATTAGTGCATGGAAAGTGTTAAAATATCAGCATTTGAAAAACCCTAGGGTGTCTACTTTTCACAAATATATGGTTTTGATGGGGTAAATTCCATTGGCAGCTTTCAGAAATGTCCCAAATAGGACATGGGTGCATGATGACCGATGTGAAAATTCCAAGTTGAAAAACTGGAATGCGCTACCTAAAAATTAGGCCATTTAGCCCCCAGAGAACCCGACACACCTATACATAGGTGGTATCACTGTACTTAGGAGATGTTGTTGAACACATATTGAGGTGGTTTTTGGCAGTAACACATAACAGGAACTGAAAATCCATGCCTAAAGTACAATGTGTGTGAAAAATAACACAAAAAAATTACTACCCCAAAAGGTTTGACAAAGACTGGTGGTTGAATTAAGTGCATGGAAAGTGTTAAAAATATCAGCATTTGAAAAACCCTAGGGTGTCTACTTTTCAAAAATATATGGTTTTGATGGGGGTAAATTCCATTGGCCAGCTTCAGAAATGTCCCAAATAGGACATGGGTGCATGATGACCGATGTGAAATTTCAAGTTGAAAAACTGAATGCGCTACCTAAAAATAAGGCCATTTAGCCCCCAGAGAAACCCGACACACCTATACATAGGTGGTATCACTGTAATCAGGAGATGTTTGATGAACACATATTGAGGTGGTTTTTTGGCAGTAACACATAACAGGAACTGAAAATCCATGCCTAAAGTACAATGTGTGTGAAAATAACACCAAAAAATGACTACCCAAAAGTTTGACAAAGACTGGTGGTTGAATTAGTGCATGGAAGAGTGTTAAATATCAGCATTTGAAAAACCCTAGGGGTGTCTACTTTTCAAAAAATATGGTTTGATGGGGGTAAATTCCATTGGCCAGCTTCAGAAATGTCCCAAATCGGACATGGGTGCATGATGACCGATGTGAAAATTCAAGTTTGAAAAACTGGAATTGCGCTACCCTAAAAATAAGGCCATTTTGCCCCCAGAGAACCCGACACACCTATACATAGGTGGTATAACTGTACTCAGGAGATGTTGTTGAACACATATTGAGGTGGTTTTTGGCAGTAACCACATAACAGGAACTGAAAATCCATGCCTAAAGTACAATGTGTGTGAAAAATAACACAAAAAAATGAATAACCCAAAAGTTTGACAAAGACTGGTGGTTGAATTAGTGCATGGAAAGTGTTAAATATCAGCATTTGAAAAACCCTAGGGGTGTCTACTTTTCAAAAAATATATGGTTTGATGGGGGTAAATTCCATTGGCCAGCTTCAGAAATGTCCAAATCGGACATGGGTGCATGATGACCGATGTGAAAATTCCAAGTTGAAAAACTGGAATGCGCTACCTAAAAATAAGGCCATTTAGCCCCCAGAGAACCGACACACCTATACATAGGTGGGTATCACTGTACTCAGGAGATGTTGTTGAACACATATTGAGGTGGTTTTTGGCAGTAACACATAACAGGAACTGAAAATCATGCCTAAAGTACAATGTGTGTGAATAAATAACACCAAAAAATGACTACCCAAAAGTTTGACAAAGACTGGTGGTTGAATTAGTGCATGGAAAGTGTTAAAATATCAGGCATTTGAAAAACCCTAGGGTGTCTACTTTTCAAAAATATATGGTTTGATGGGGGTAAATTCCATTGGCCAGCTCAGAAATGTCCCAAATAGGACATGGGTGCATGATGACCGATGTGAAAATTCCAAGTTGAAAAACTGGAATGCGCTACCATAAAAATTAGGGGCCATTTAGCCCCCAGAGAACCCGACACCACCTATACATAGGGTGGTATCACTGTACTCAGGAGATGTTGTTTGAACACATATTGAGGTGGTTTTTTGGCAGTAACACATAACAGGAACTGAAAAATGCATGCCTAAAGTACAATGTGGTGTGAAAAATAACACAAAAAAAATGACTACACAAAAGTTGACAAAGACTAGTGGTTGAATTAGTGCATGGAAAGTGTTAAAATACCAGCTATTTGAAATACCCTAGTGTGTCTACTTTTCAAAATATATAAGTTTTGATGGGGGGTAAATTCCATTGGCCAGCCTTCAGAAATGTCCCAAATAGGACATGGGTGCATGATAGACCCGATGTGAAAATTCCAAGTTAGAAAAACTGGAATGCGCTCTCTAAAATAAGGGCTTTTAGCCCACAGAGAACCCGACACACCTATACATGGGTGGTATCACTGTACCCAGGAGATGCTACTGAAGACATATAGGGTGTTATTTGGCAGTAACCCTTACCATTTTATCAGTAAATGTATTCTTAAATTGCTATTTGTCAAAAAATCACATTATTCTTCCCCCCCCCCCAAACTTTGGCATAGATTGGTGGTAAAATGGTTGCATGAAACAAAGTCAAAATACCCCAAGTTTAATACCATAGGTTGTCTTCTTTTAAAATAAATATTATACATTTGAAGGGTTATTCAGGGATTCCTGACAGATATTGGGTGTTACAATGTAACTATCGCCAATTTGAAAAACATGGTTTTGAAATAGCAAAGTGCTACTTGTACTTATTGCCCTATAACTTGCAAAAAAAGCAAAGAACATGTAAACATTGGGTATTTCTAAACTCAAGACAAAATTTAGAAACTGTTTAGCATATGGTATTTTATGGTGGTTGTAGATGTGTTAGAGATTTTGGGTGCTCAAAGTTAGAAAAAGTGTGTGTTTTTTTTCATTTTTTCCTAATATTTTATAATTTTTTATAGTAAATTATAAGATATGATGAAAATAATGGTATCTTTAGAAAGTCCATTTAATGGCGAGAAAAACGGTATATAATATGTGTGAGTACAGTACATGAGTAAGAGGAAAATAACAGTTTAAACACAAACATCGCAGAAATGAAAAAATAGCCTTGGTCCAGATGGTCAACAAAATGAAAAGTGGCCTGGTCACTAAGGGGTTAAACACCCATTTAACACCTTGGAAAAGCTACTACTTGCTGATCTACGCTCTATGTGGGATGTTGTGACCTTAACACACTATATTGAAGCACAGAGAGTACCTAGAGGCCTCAGGCTGAAAAAATATCCCAGTTTTGAGCTAGAGGATAGTGCACTCCAGGATGAGTGGAATACTGCCCTCAATGATTGTTCTTTAAAGTTTATTGGGGGTACTGGTTAAGAATAAAGAATGAAAAAGAGAGAGTTTAAAAGAAAAGATCACTAACACAAAGATGGATCTGAAGAAGTGTAAAACAGATGACCAATATGCAGTATTAAAGACACAGATGAAAGAAAAGATTAAGAAAGTTGATACGGAAATTGCTGCACGGAAGAAGAACAAATTCCTACGTGATTTGGATGATTATGAGAACAATAGAGTGTATGATTGGTCTAGATTTCGAAAACGCTATAAAAAGTCTTCAAAAAAACCAACCACAGATACAGATGGAAATAAGCCTCTGAAACCCATTCTAAAGAAAGATAAAGATCGCAGAGTGTACTTCTCATCAACAGAAGCAGAGTCCACTGATCACAATTCAGACACTTCTGAATCCAGTGAAGACTTCCCAGTTCCTGTTGTCTCCCATCCCTCTTCTTCTTCTTTGTTTATACAGGTCTCTTCTAAGAAAAACAAGAGTGGGAAAGATTTGGCGGTTCGTCCGAAAACTCGTAACCAAACCATCACCTTTAGAAAGAGGACAAGAAGATCCAGAAGAAAGGAACACAGGCAAACAATCCAAGTCACAGAAGAAGAAGTAACTTTTAATATCATAAATCTGTCAGATGTGCAACATACACCACAACATGAAGAAGTCTTAAAGAAGGGTCTAGATTTGCACCTACTTGCAAATTTTCAGCTTTCAGGACTCTCATAGATGTAAATAAATTTGTGAGGAAGTTGACACTCAAAAGATTTTTCATGATTGTGAACGTAGGGTAACCAATGATTGTTTGTGACGTTGTGACCAGTAACGATAATGTTAATGTTGATTGGAATAAATGTTTTCCTTTGCAGATATTGGTTTTAATTGAAACTCTCAATAATTTTTGATAGCAATATCTCAGATGGGCAACATGAGGTTCCTTCTTCCAATTCCATACAAACATACATCTAGTTTGTACCCTAGACACTTTAGAGGCAGTTTTTTGAACTCCTTCCATAAACGGGTGGAGGAGGATATTTTGAAACTGGAGGAAAATTGTCAATCCTCCTATGTCAGAATCAGACAGAATCTAACTGCCCAGGAGAGACTAGCCATTCAAGATCTGGCTGATAATAACAACATTGTGATACGCAACTCTGATAAAGGGGGGAATGTTGTTGTTCTCAATAAGTCCAGATTACCTATTAGAGGTCTAATAGACAGCTTTCTGACACTAATACCTACAGAAAACTAGAGTCTAATCCTACTCTCATTTTTTCTAGACAACTTCTTAAACTTCTTGAAGAGGCAGTCTCTTTAGGGATTTTCACTACATCCCATCACACCTATCTTTCACTACCTTCCGAAAACGCATAAGAGTCTGCTGTCTCCTCTGGCCGTCCCAATCATTTCAGGCATAGGCTCCCTTTTGGAGCCTATGCCTGAATGGATTGACAGCATACTACAACCCTTGGTTAGTAATCTCTATAGTTACATCAGGGATTCAGGTCATTTGCTGGATATCTTAAATGATTTTGTTTGGCACACAGGCTATCAGTGGGTTACAATAGATGCTACATCTTTGTATTCTTCTATACCTCATGTGCAGGGATGCCGGGCCTTGGAATTTTTCCTGAAAAGAAATACATCTTATACGGATGAAATGAAACAATATGTTGTTGAGGTTGTGGAGTTCCTACTTACCCATAATTATTTTATCTTCGATTCTGTTTTTTATTTACAATGTCAAGGAACAGCTATGGGGGCAAAATTTGCCCCCTCTTATGCAAATCTATTTGTGGGTACGTGGGAGCTCCAACATATCTATGATATTGGCGGGAACCTTTCAGGTCTGGCATCCTTCTGCACATGAGGTATATAGATGATCTTATCTTTATAGTTAAAGAGGATTTTCCTTTCCACGATTTTCTGACAATTCTAAATACTAATGACGTGAATTTAAAATTCACAGGTGAAATACATCGTGACAGTGTCAACTCTCTGGATCTTTAATTTACGTGGTGACACTATGACCCACATGGTTGTGTCTAGCACATATAGAAAAGAGACGGCAGGCAATTCCATTCTTCATGCCACCTCTTGTCATCCTCCCCATCTAGTGAAATCAATTCCTAGAAGCCCAATTCATTAGGCCTCAGATGCAATGCGAGCACTATGGATAATTATTTCATTTGTGGCAAGGAACTTATCACTAGATTGGAAGCTAGAGGGTATAATGGTGAAAAACTTACTCAAAACGTTTGAGGAAATTAAGGATTGGAAACCACAGACAAAAGGTGATTCATCCGAGTTAAATAGTACAGATAGAAAAATTCTCACTAGTAGAAAGTAAGAGAACTACTTAGATGAGTGCAGTGTGGTTTTTTCGACCCAGTTCTCCCCGCAGTACAGTAGATTTGATGCCAAGAAAGCCACTACACTAGCTTCAAAACTTTCACCTAGTTTGGTGAGATCAAAATACCCAACCCAGTGACAACTGGCTTAGGGGGTGTAGGTAACTTCAGGGCACATCTTTCTAATTGTCTCACTTGTGAGGTTATGGACTTCACTAGGAGTTTCCACAGCAATACAACTAACGATTCCTTTGAGATGAATTTCTATGCCACATGTCTCACTAGTAATATAGTTTATCTTTTCGATTGTCAGCTCTGTGGAGCCCAATATGTGGGTCAGTCGAGCAGATCTCTCAGGGGACCCGGGCTAGGGAACTTCTCAGGGATGTTAAGAATTTCAATAAGGATTCAGCGGTAGCAAAACACTTCAATCTCTATCACCTTACTAATATACCAAAGTTGAAAGGTCAAAGTTATAGACATAGGCCAGAACCCCTTATCGTGGGGGGGTTATATGTAAGGTGTTAGATAAAAAAAGAACTGTTTTGGACCTACAAATTGAAAACTCGGTCCTCCTATGGAATGAATCTGGAATGGGACATGAGATATTTTGTGGACTAGAATAAACACGTAATTTGTGTATTTTATATGGATAGTTATACATATATTTTCATATTAGTATGACATTTATCTTTATTATTTATACATTAGTCCACATCATGTATGTGTATGTATGTGTGCATGTGTATATGCATGCATGCACGTGTATATATATATATTATAATATATATATGTCTGTGCATGTTTACCTGTGCATATATATATTTTTACACACTAGTATTCCTTTCTGATTTATCCCTGAATATCTAAATATCAGATTTGGGTAGAGAACAATATGGTTAGTTTATGAACCCAATAAACTAATTTCTTAAGATTAAACAAAGTATCCTGTCAGCTGTAAATTATTGTAAATTATTATGAATTGTGAACTATCATGAATTATGACTGTTTGTCAACGAATGTGAACTACTATGATTATATCTGATACTTTGAACAATAATTTTGTTCTGGGAATAGTTTTATCTTTTTTCTTTTCTATCTCTTTTTCATAACTCATCTAAATGAATTGTTCTGTATGTATACAAGTATAATATGATTTCACTTTATTGAAAACTCTTTTTGCTTAAGCTCATATATTTGCATGTCTTTACCCATGTATTTTATTATGAATCAATACAATATATAATGTATAATATATTTTAATATTATTGAGCTTTCACTATATAGTGTCTAAGTGCCAGATTGTGATCCTTCACAAGTATCTCTAACGTATTAATTGTTGTTTTTAAACATTTTCTGATCTGTGGTGATTTTTGAGACAGCTCACCTTTTAGTTTTCACACTGATCGTGACCATCTGTTTTTACATATTATTATTAAACAGAGCTTTTCGATTGGTGGGCTGTCCCTTTAAATACCACAGCTGATTTTGCTTGTATCAGCTACTATGATTAAGCGCAACTGTGCGCGAAACATGTAAGTCTCGCTGTTCCCTCCTTGGTAAGTAGTGTCTTATTTTTCTGCTTTTTGCCTATCTGTATATTTTTTATATGGAATAATTTTACCTTCTCTCAGTAGCTCAGTAGCCGCCTCTCTTTCTTTCCTATGTTTAAATAAAGCTTTTTTGAAAAAAATAAAATAAAATAAAATATAATGTAGGTGTCAGCGCTGTTGGGGCAGCAGATTAGGGGTTCATAAGTATAATGTAGGTGGTGGCAGTGTCCGGAGCGGCAGATTAGGGGTTTATAAGATTTATGTAGGTGTCGAAGATGTCGGTGGCGGCAGAATTAGGGGTTAATAAGTGTAAGATTAGGGGTGTTTAGACTTGGGGTTCATGTTAGGGTATTAGGTGTAAACATAACTTTTATTTCCCCATAGGAATCAATCTGCTGCGTTACTGAGTTTTACGCTGCTTTTTTGCAGGTGTTAGACTTTTTCTCAGCCGGCTCTCCCATTGATCCCTATGGGGTGTTTAGACTTGGGTTCATGTTAGGGTATTAGGTGTAAACATAACTTTTATTTCCCCATAGGAATCAATCTGGCTGCGTTACTGTTTAGACTTGGGGTTCATGTTAGGGTATTAGGTGTAAACATAACTTTTATTTCCCCATAGGAATCAATCTGGCTGCGTTACTGAGCTTTACGCTGCTTTTTTGCAGGTGTTAGACTTTTTCTCAGCCGGCTCTCCCCATTGATTCCCTTAGGGGTGTTTTGACTTGGGGGTTCATGTTAGGGTATTAGGTATAAACATAACTTTTATTTCCCCATAGGAATCAATCTGGCTGCGTTACTGAGTTTTATGCTGCTTTTTTGCAAGGTGGTTAGACTTTTTCTCAGCCGGCTCTCCCCATTGATCCCTATGGGGAAATCGTGCACAAGCACGTACGACCAGCTCACCGCCTACTTAAGCAGCGCTGTATTGGAGTGCGGTATGGAGCACCAATTTTGCTCAACGCTCACTTCTTGCCTTTTAACGCTGGTTTGTAAAAACCCGTAATACCAGCGCTGTAGGTAAGTGAGCGGTGAGAAGAAACTGCTTGTTAGCACCGCATAGCTTCTACACAAAACTCGTAATCTGGCCTTTAATTTTTACGTGTGTGGGACTGATGTTGCGTTACAGGCTAAAAGGCTTGCGGTACAGCTATACCGACAAGACTCGTAATGACTGCAGTGCTGTTTTAACGCTAAAATTACCATTTTTCGGCGTTTAAAACACAAACCCACAACTTGCAATCTAGGGTGTATATTTGCAATAGCTTTTTTGGTCTGTTGGGATTGGGAATCAACACTAGAATCACAAAAGGAAAGTTAATTAAATTTCTGCAGCTTAAAAAGGGGAGCTCCCTAGATATTTAGAAATAAATCTATATTTGTATTTAGTATAGTATGCTAGGTACAACAGGTTTCACAGTACAGGGTATCAGTTGATTAAGGACAAAAAGGTATTTGGACATTTAAAGAACCCCTTGGGAAATGGTACTTACTGATCGATTTTGCAATTAACTTGTTTGTGGAATTGTCACAAGGAGATCTGGCTAAATTGTACACATAATACTATATTTTTGTAGGTTTTAGTAGTGCTAGGTGCTGCCATGATGAGTTTAATGCATCACTTTAAAAGTGCATTAACTAACTGCCCATAATGAATACATAAGTTACTTATTACACAAAATATACAAACTATTGAAAAAGCATGTTGCTTTATCCTTCTGTAATAGATGAAAAGGAGATTCTTGGAAAGGTCTGTAATATACTTACTTTTAAAGGGATAGTAAAGTCCAAATTAAACTTTCATGATTCGGATAGGGCATGCCATTTTAAACAACTTTATAATTTACTTTTATCATCAAATTTGCTTTGTTCTCATGTCATTCTTACGCCTAGATTTAGAGTTTCTGCGTTAGCCGTCAAAAACCAGCGTTAGGGGCTCCTAACGCTGGTTTTGGGCTACCGCTGGTATTAGAGTCAGTCAGAAAGGGTCTAACGCTCCTTTGCAGCCATGACTTTTCCATACCGCAGATCCCCTTACGCCAATCGCGTATCCTACGCCGGTATTTAGAGTCTTGGCTGAAGTGAGCGTTAGAAATCTAACGACAAGACTCCAGCCACAGAGAAAAGCTAGGAGTTAAGAGCTTTCTGGGCTAACGCCGGTTCATAAAGCTCTTAACTACTGGGCTCTAAAGTACACTAACACCCATAAACTACCTATGCACCCCTAAACCGAGGTCCCCCCACATCGCCGCCACTCTATTACATTTTTTTAACCCCTAATCTGCCGACCGCACACAGCTGCAACCTACATTATCCCTATGTACCCCTAATCTGCTGCCCCTAACACCGCTGAAACCTATATTATATTTATTAACCCCTAATCTGCCGCCCCCAACGTCGCCGCCACCTATCTACAATTATTAACCCCTAATCTGCCGACCGGACCTCACCACTACTATAATAAAGTTATTAACCCCTAATCCGCCTCACTCCCGCCTCAAAAACCCTATAATAAATAGTATTAACCTCTAATGTGCCCTCCTAACATCAACGACACCTAAGCTTCAAATATTAACCCCTAATCTGCCGACCGGACCTCACCGCTACTATAATAAAGTTATTAACCCCTAATCCGCCTCATGCCGCCTCGCAAACCCTATAATAAATAGTATTAATCCCTAATCTGCCCTCCCTTAACATCACCGACACCTAACTTCAAGTTTAACCCACTAATCTGCCGACCGGACCTCGCCGCTACTCTAATAAATGTATTAACCCCTAAAGCTAAGTCCTAACCCTAACCCTAACACCCCCCCTAAGTTAAATATAATTTTATCTAAAGAAATAAATTATTTCTTATTAAATAAATTATTCCTATTTAAAGCTACAACTTACCTGTAAAATAAACCCTAATATAGCTACAATATAAATAATAATTATATTGTAGCTATTTAGGATGATAATTATTTTACAGGCAACTTTGTATTTATTTTAACAAGGTACAATAGCTATTAAATAGTTAATAACTATTTAATAGCTACCTAGTTAAAATAATTACAAAATTACCTGTAAAATAAATCCTACACCTAGTATACAATTAAACCTAACACTACACTATCAATAAATTAATTAAATAAAATACCTACAATTATCTACAATTAAACCTAACACTACAAAAAGTATTAAGAGGGGATATTGTGATATTAGAGTAATACCACAAATCCCCTATAGGAGGCGCTAATGACTCAGGGGCAGAAATTAGTACTGAAATACAATCAAAAAACCCCTTTGGTGATACCAAAAATGTAAAAAAACCTATAAAACAATATATAGAAAATAAATGGTAAAATCTGTAAAAAGTAAAATATAAAACATAAAATATAATGATAGAATAAAAAATATATTATGAGAATACAGACGTATCAATAGGTGAGAATGGTGAAAGATCCCAACTGAAGTCCAAATAAGTCCAAATAAGTCCAAATAAATGGAAGTAGAAATAGAAGGCAGCTCTCGGTCTTCACCCAAACGTATGGTGTATCTTCAAAAAGAGGTTTCACTGCAAGGAAAACAGAAACAGAGGCGCCACATGTGTAGATCAATCAAAACAGACAATATCCAAGTTAGATGAGATACAGGATACTCACAAACGTGAAGGCACTCTCTTGTGCCTGTAGGAGCGGGCTGGTATTTAAACAGCAAACCAGCTAGCTGTACCAAGGGATCCCCGTCAGGATATCCTCGCAACAGTAATCCTTCACTAGATTGATTCCAGCAAAAAGGAAAAAATGTTCAGAGGGGAGGAAGGCTAACAGCCTTATGGTTACTGGCAAGGGAAATGCCACACGAACACCAGATTTGTTTAAAAAGTATCAAGTATTTTATTTTACAAAAGATAAAAAATACCATCAATAACAAATTAAAGCTTGGTGTATTTAATGGCAAATCTCCTTGTATATAGAGATAATAGCGACGCCGTTTCTCAGGGAAGACCCTGTTTCATCAGGCTTGTATACTCTAGAACCATTTAAAAACCCCTTTATATAGGGATCAGTAAACCATATGTTTGCAATAAACCCTCCCCTTCCTTGACATAAACCAATGAAACCTTTTCTTTCCGAAAACTCCCACTTGTTGCCTTAATTAGAAGTTATAATAGTTTTTCCTTTAATATTATGTCCACTTGATCAATAATCTGTGAGCCCATATCCTAATGTGGTTATGTGTGATGTTAGATCTAGATCGTAATGTGTCGATTGTGAGATAATTAAAAGTGTATGAATGTAAACATACTTAATCGGTGATCGTTTTTTGACCAATTAAAAGCCTGCTTTAGGAGGCTTGTACAATTTGAAACACCCAATTGGTTCATGTGCTCTTAGTTTGATGACTACAATTACCATCATACCTCTACCGGAACTATAAGGAAATAGAATTTGCCTAATTGTGAATTGTTCTCTGACCGTCTAATTTCAGTGACTACAAGTACCATAATGCTTCTCTAGTCTCTACCGGAAGTGCCCGGGTAGTGTGTCTGCGTGACTGTTATTTTGTAGTCTTTTTTGTCTAAGTGGGGGCTTGTACTTAATAATCCATTCGATTGGTTGGTGTCACCAACCAAATCGAATGGATTATTAAGTACAAGCCCCCACTTAGACGAAAAAAGACTACAAAATAACAGTCACGCAGACACACTACCCGGAGCACTTCCGGTAGAGACTAGAGAGCATTATGGTACTTGTAGTCACTGAAATTAGACGGTCAGAGAACAATTCACAATTAGGCAAATTCTATTTCCTTATAGTTCCGGTAGAGGTATGATGGTAATTGTAGTCATCAAACTAAGAGCACATGAAACCAATTGAGGTGTTTCAATTTGTACAAGCCTCCTAAAGCAGGCTTTTAATTGGTCAAAAAACGATCACCGATTAAGTATGTTTACATTCATACACTTTTAATTATCTCACAATCGACACATTACGATCTAGATCTAACATCACACATAACCACATTAGGATATGAGGCTCACAGATTATTGATCAAGTGGACATAATATTAAAGGAAAAACTATTATAAACTTCTAATTAAGGCAACAAGTGGGAGTTTTCGGAAAGAAAAGGTTTCATTGGTTTATGTCAAGGAAGGGGAGGGTTTATTGCAAACATATGGTTACTGATCCCTATATAAAGGGGTTTTAAATGGTTCTAGAGTATACAAGCCTGATGAAACAGGGTCTTCCCTGAGAAACGCGTCGCTATTATCTCTATATACAAGGAGATTTGCCATTAAATACACCAAGCTTTAATTTGTTATTGATGGTATTTTTTATCTTTTGTAAAATAAAATACTTGATACTTTTTAAACAAATCTGGTGTTCGTGTGGCATTTCCCTTGCCAGTAACCATAAGGCTGTTTAGCCTTCCTCCCCTCTGAACATTTTTTCCTTTTTGCTGGAATCAATCTAGTGAAGGATTACTGTTGCGAGGATATCCTGACGGGGATCCCTTGGTACAGCTAGCTGGTTTGCTGTTTAAATACCAGCCCGCTCCTACAGGCACAAGAGAGTGGCCTTTCACGTTTGTGAGTATCCTGTATCTCATCTAACTTGGATATTGTCTGTTTTGATTGATCTACACATGTGGCGCCTCTGTTTCTGTTTTCCTTGCAGTGAAACCTCTTTTTAAACCTAACACTACACTATCAATACATTAATTACATACAAATACCTACAAATAAATACAATTAAATAAACTAACTAAAGTACAAAAAATAAAAAAAGAACTGTTACAAAAAATAAAAACTAAGTTACAAACATTATAAAAATATTACAAGAATTTTAAGCTAATTACACCTACTCTAAGCCCCCTAATAAAATAACAAAGCCCCCCAAAATAAAAAAATGCCCTACCCTATTCTAAAATAAAAATTGAAAAGCTCTTTTACCTTACCAAGCCCTTAAAAGGGCCTTTTGCGGGGCATGCCCTAAAGAATTCTGCTCTTTTGCCTGTAAAAAAAACATACAATACCCCCCCCAACATTTACAACCACCACCCACATACCCCTAATCTAACCCAAACCCCCTTAAATAACCTAACACTAAGCCCCTGAAGATCTCCCTACCTTGTCTTCACCACGCCGGGTATCACCGATCCGTCCAGAAGAGGGTCCGAAGTCTTCATCCAAGCCCAAGCGGGGGCTGAAAGAGGTCCATCATCCGGCTGAAGTCTTGATCTAAGCGTGGCTGAAGAGGTCCATCATCCGGCTGAAGTCTTGATCCAAGCGGGGGCTGAAGAGGGTCCATCATCCGGCTGAAGTCTTCAATCAAGCGGCATCTTCAATCTTCTTTCTTCCGGTTCCATCTTCATCCCGCGGAAACATCCATCCTGGCCGACGACTTCCCGACGAATGACGGTTCCTTTAAGGGACGTCATCCAAGATGATCGGAACAGCCAATAGAATGCGAGCTCAATCTTATTGGCTGATTGGATCAGCCAATCGGATTGAACTTGAATCTGATTGGCTGATTCCATCAGCCAATCAGAATTTTCCTACCTTAATTCCGATTGGCTGATAGAATCCTATCAGCCAATCGGAATTCGAGGGACGCCATCTTGGATGACGTCCCTTAAAGGAACCGTCATTCGTCGGGAAGTCGTCGGCCAGGATGGATGTTCCTCGTCGGCGGGATAAAGATGGAGCCGGAAGAAAGAAGATTGAAGATGCCGTTTGATGGAAGACTTCAGCAAGATGATGGACCTCTTCAGCCCTCGCTTGGATCAAGACTTCAGCCGGATGATGGACCTCTTCAGCCCCCGCTTGGGATCAAGACTTCAGCCAGATGATGGACCTCTTCAGCCCCCGCTTGGGCTTGGATGAAGACTTCGGACCGTCTTCTGGACGGATCGGTGATACCCGGCGTGGTGAAGACAAGGTAGGGAGATCTTCAGGGGCTTAGTGTTAAGTTTATTTAAGGGGGGTTTGGGTTAGATTAGGGGTATGTGGGTGGTGGGTTGTAATGTTGGGGGGGGGTATTGTATGTTTTTTTTTACAGGCAAAAGAGCAGAATTCTTTGGGGCATGCCCGCAAAAGGCCCTTTAAAGGGCTGGTAAGGTAAAAGAGCTTTTCAATTTTTATTTTAGAATAGGGTAGGGCATTTTTTTATTTGGGGGGGCTTTGTTATTTTATTAGGGGGCTTAGAGTAGGTGTAATTAGCTTAAAATTCTTGTAATATTTTTATAATGTTTGTAAATTATTTTTTTATTTTTTGTAACTTAGTTCTTTTTTTATTTTTTGTACTTTAGTTAGTTTATTTAATTGTATTTATTTGTAGGTATTTGTATGTAATTAATTTATTGATAGTGTAGTATTAGGTTTAATTGTAGATAATTGTAGGTATTTTATTTAATTAATTTATTGATAGTGTAGTGTTAGGTTTAATTGTAACTTAGGGTTAGGATTAATTTTACAGGTAATTTTGTAATTATTTTAACTAGGGTAGCTATTAAATAGTTATTAACTATTTAATAGCTATTGTACCTGGTTAAAATAAATTCAAAGTTGCCTGAACAATAAATATTAATCCTAAATAGCTACAATATAATTATTATTTATATTGTAGCTATATTAGGGTTTATTTTACAGGTAAGTATTTAGCTTTAATAGGAATAATTTATTTAATAAGAAATAATTTATTTCGTTAGATAAAAATTATATTTAAATTTAGGGGGTGTTCGGGTTAGGGTTAGACTTAGCTTTAGGGGTTAATACATTTATTAGAGTAGCGGCGAGGTCCGGTCGGCAGATTAGGGGTTAATACTTGAAGTTAGGTGTCGGTGGATCTTAGGGAGGGCAGATTAGGGGTTAATTACTATTTATTGTAGGGTTTGCGAGGCGGGAGTGAGGCGGATTAGGGGTTAATAACTTTATTATAGTAGCGGTGAGGTCCGAGGTCCGGCAGATTAGGGGTTAATAAGTGTAGGTAGGTGGAGGCGACGTTTGGGGGCAGCAGATTAGGGTTAATAAATATAATATAGGGGTCGGCTGTGTTAGGGGCAGCAGATTAGGGGTACATAGGGATACACGTAGGTTGCGGCGGTGTCCGGAGCGGCAGATTAGGGGGTTAATAATAAAATGCAGGGGTCAGCGATAGCGGGGGTCGGCAGATTAGGGGTTAATAAGTGTAAGGCTAGGGGTGTTTAGACTCGGGGTTCATGTTAGGGTGTTAGGTGCAGACTTAGATGTGTTTCCCCCATAGGAAACAATGGGGCTGCGTTAGGAGCTGAACGCTGCTTTTTTACAGGTGTTAAGGTTTTTTTTCAGCTCAAACGGCCCTATTGTTTCCTATGGGGGAATCGTGCACGAGCACGTTTTTGAAGCTGGCCGCGTCCATAAGCACCGCTGGTATTTAGAGTTGCAGTGGCGGTAAATTTATGCTCTACGCTCCCTTTTTGGAGCCTAAAGCAGCCATTTCTGTGAACTCTAAATACCAGCGGTATTTAAATGGTGCGGGGGGAAAAAAAAGCATGCGTAGCTAACGCACCCCTTTGGCCGCAGAACTCTAAACTCTAGGCGTTAGTTTAAAGCTAAACCTAGGTGGGCTCATATGCTAATTTCTAAACCCTTGAAGGCCACCTTGTTTCATCTGAATGCATTTGATAGTTTTTCACAGCTAGAGGGCGTTAGCTCATGTGTTTCATATAGGTAAAACTGTGCTCATGCACGTAAAGTTATTTAATAGTCAGCAGTAATTGTCTAAAATTCAAATCTGTCAAAAGATCTGAGATAAGGAGGCAGTCAGCAGAAGCTTAGATTCAATGTAATTACAGAGGTTAAAAGTATATTTCTATAACAGTGTTGGTTATGCAAAACTGGGGGATGGTAAATAAAGGGATTATCTATCTTTTTAAACAATAACATTTTTAGTGTCTACTATCCCTTTAAATAAAGACTGTATGCCTTTTGTGTAGCTTGTGAGCATCCTGAACTTCTCCATGTGTCCAAGTCTGACAATGTCCATGGAGTGGATGTACTAATCAACGATATATAAAAGGCGTTGAGCTATTTTATTTGTTTCAGAGCTTTTTTATCTAGTATTTTTTAACTACGTGGAATAAACCTTCTGAAATCTGGCACTTGACCTGTGCCTGTTATTATTGTTTACATAATTAATCAGTGTCTATACCCATTAAAAATGTTAAAACAAATCTATTGTTTGTGTCTTTCATGTTGGTAGGCTAATTTAACCCTCACCTTGCAAATAAGACAGCAATGCATTGATATAGAATGCCTGGCAGACTTTCCAGCAGATGTAAGGTTAAAACTGTAGATCAATAATTTATTAACCTTACAGTTTTAAACCTTACATCTGCTGGAAAGTCTGCCAGGCATTCTCTCAATGTATTGCTGTCCTTTTTGCAAGATGAGGGTTAAATTAGCCTAACATGAAAGGCACAAACAATAGATTAGTTTTAAGTTTTAACATTTTTAATGATGATGGCTGCAATCCATCTCTTTCTGGTATCATATATATTTATTTAATATACATAGTAACATAGTAGATGAGGTTGAAAAAAGACTGAAGTCAATCGAGTTCAACCTATACAAATATAAAATACTTACAAAAAGCTCCAGTTAGCCTTAAATAATCCCACTAAAAGGTGACCCATTTAATACAAGGAATCATATCCATGAATTTTGTTTCTAGACAGAAATGTATCCAAACAATTTTTAAATGTATCTAGGGTATTAGCATTCACTACCTCCTTTGGTAATGAGTTGCACAATTTAATTGCTCTTACAGTGAAAAAATCTCCTTTCCTCCAACCTTAAATAGTGACCTCTTGTCACAAACAATTTCCTTGGAATAAACAGAGCTTCTGCCATCTCTGTATATGGGCCATGAATATATTTATGCAAAGTAATCATGTCACCTCTCAAGCGTCTTTTTATAAAGAAAACAGACCCAGTTTGGCTAGCCTCTCCTCATAGCTTAAATTCTCCATTCCTCTTTTTAGCTTTGTGGCCCTTCTCTGAACTTTTTCTTATTCTGCAGAATCTTTTTTTGTGAATGGTCCCCAGAACTGCACTCCATACTCAAGGTGAGGTCTTACCAGGGATTTATATAGTGACATAATTATGCTTACCTCCCTTGAATCAATGCCTCTGGTAATACATGCTTGTTTCTTATTAGCCTTTGAAGCAGCTGACCTGCATTGTGCACCCATCTTTAGCTTGTTATCTATTACTACTCCCAAATCCCTTTCCTCCTCTGTTTGCCTGTCTTGTCCCATTTAAATAATAAATTGCCTGCTTATTTTTACTTCCAAAATGTAGAACCTAGCATTTCTAATTTTTGCAGATCGCTTTGTAACAAAAGTTCATCCTGCTCTGACCTAATGACCTTACTTAACTTAGTATCATCTGCAAAAATAGAGATGTCGCTATTTAATCCTTGCTCCAAGTCATTTATAAAAAATATTAAAAAGAATGGGGCCCAGTACTGGTGGACTCCACTGAGTACCTTTGTCCAATCTGAGTATGATCCATTCACTACTACTCGTTGCTCCCTATCTTTTATCCAGTTATTTATCCATTAGCTAAAAAATTTCAGCTATTTCTAGTCCCTTCATTTTGTTCATTAATCTCTCATGTGGCACTGTATCAAACGCCTTTGCAAAATCTAAGTATATCTTATCAACTGATTCCCCTTTATCTATATTTTTACTTACTTCCTCATAGAGTATAATTAGATTAGTTTGACGTGATCTATTTCTCATAAAAACCATGCTGATTTGAACTCATAATCTTGTTTACACGCATATGCTCATCAATATAATCCTTTATAATCCCTTCAAATATCTTCCCCACTATTGATGTCAGACTAACTGGTCTATAGCTTCCTGGATCATCCCTGCTTCCCTTTTTGAAGAGTGGCACCACATCAGCTTTATGACAATCCTGGGGGACCATACCTGAGGATAATGAGTCTTGAAAAATTAAGAGTACAGGTTTGTCTATAACAGTGCTAAATTCCCTTAACACCCTTGGGTGAATTCCATCTGGGCCTGGAGTTTTATTTACTTTAATATTATCCAGTTTTTTCCTGATATCCTCTATACATAACCCAGTTAATGGTATGTGCTGGCATGTTCTAGTTTGTTCCAAAGTATCCTCCATTGGTTCCTCTCGTGTATACTCAAGAAATGAACTGGTTTAATATCTCAGCCTTCTCCCTATCACTATTAATCATGCTACCCTCCATGCATTTTATTGAACCTATATTGTCCTTCTTAGATTTTTTGCTATTTATGTACTTAAAGAACATTTTAGGGTTAGATTTAGAATCTTTGGAATTAATTTTTCATTTTCAATTTTGGCTAATTGTATAGTTATTTTTTTGCATGCATTGTTACATTCCTTATAAATATGGTATGTTGAGTCTGTACTATTTTCTTTGAATAATTTAAATGCCCATTCATTTTTTCCCTAATTTCTCTTAACACATTTTTATTTAGCCACATTGGTTTGGATTTTTTATTTTTATAACCATATGGCATTTGTTGATATGTATATTTATTTAACAAAGTTTTACATGTTATCTATTTATCCTCTGTATTTTTATTAGAGAATACTTTATCCAAATTTATGTTATTTAATTATTTCCTTAAATTGTTGAATTTTGCTTTCTTAAAATTAAAAGTCTTAGTTAAACCTTTAAGAGACTGCTTATAAAAAGAGATTTCAAATGTGACTATGTTATGATTACTGTTACCCAAATGTTCTTTGACTTCTTTGTTTGATATTATATCTGTATTGTTTAATACCACTACATCCAATATAGCTTTACTCCTAGTTGGTTCCTCTATTAATTGCGACAAGAAGTTATCCCTGACAACAGTTAAAAATCTATCCCCCTTAGCTGAATTACTAGTTTCATTGGCCTAGTTTATATCAGGGTATTTAAAATCTCCCATAAGTACAGCACTGTTATTAGCAGCCTTACCTATTTGCATTAGTAGTTGAGTTTCCTCCAGGTCACTAATATTGGGGGGCTTATAGCATGTAGCAAGTAATATTTTATTAGGATTTACACCCCGCTCTTTATTTCAACCCACAGGGTCTCTACATTGTCACCTGTATCATAAATATCTTCCCTTATTTTAGCTTTAAGGTTAGGTTGAATATACATGCAGATTCCTCCACCCCTTTTATTATTCATGTCCCTCCTAAATAAAGTATACCCCTCTAAGTTAACTGCCTAGTCATGTGAATCATCCCACCAAGTTTCAGTTATACTGATAACATCATAGTCCTCTTCTGCAACTAAGAGCTCCAGCTCCCCCATTTTACTTGTCATGCTTCTTGCATTTGTTGAAATACATTTAATTTTCATGTGCTTTTGGCTGCTACTTGTTCAGCTTTCCTCAATACTTTCTAATGTGACATTTCTTATGTGACATTTCTTAAGTCCTTCTTTCCTTGAGATACTATAGGAGTGGCATATTTACAGACTGATGTCTCTGTTCTATTGTGTTCTAACTGACCCCCTCCCCTTTGTCTAGTTTAAAAGATTCTCTAAATGTGCTTACCATCCTTTCCCCCAACACACCAGCACCCATGTCATTCAGTTGCAATCCATGCTTACTGTACAAGTTGTACCCAAGCGAAAAGTCAGCCCAGTGCTCTCAAAGTCAAACCCCTCATTTTTACACCATATTTTTAACCATTAATTAACAGACCTTAGCTTCTTCTGCCTTACTGAGTTAGCACACAGCACTGGTAATATCTCTGAAAATATTACTTTGGAGGTCTTTGCTATAAGCTTGCTACCTAACTCCATGAAGTCATTTTGTAGGACTCTCCATCTCCCGGCCGCTGATTCCTTCATTAGTACCAATATGTACCATGACTGCAGGATTAGACCCATATCCCTCTAACAATCTATCGATACACTCCAAAATATGACTAACACGAGCCCCTGGAAGACAGCAAACTGTTCTATTTAAAGGGTCTGGATGACAAATTACCCTATCAATCTTCCTAATAATAGAGTCTCCTACCACTACAGCCCTGAATTTTACGCCCCTCTTACATGACCGAATGACTTTTAACTATAGTATTCCCCTCTACCATGTCTGAAAGACTGCCCACCATAGTATGCTTCTCTTCCACAACTAAAGGACTTTTCACTATACTAAGCAAAACAGCCCTCTCTGACACTGCCACCCCTGAACTGATATACCCAACATCTTCACTTAATCTGGCAAATCTGTTGGGGTGTACCAGCTCAGAACTGGCCTGTCTCTTCTGCTTACCTTTACCTCGCCCTCTGACTGTGACCCAGCTAGATTCTGGAGTCTACTCATCTGAATCCTCCCCATTCTCTCTGCTAGAATATAGGTGTAATTTAATATATATAAATATATATATATATATATATATATATATATATAATTTGTTTGCAGAGCTACCACTATTTGATTTGCTATACAGTTCTACCTGTTTGATCCAACACTATTACAGGGCATATCATTTTTCATAGGTGGGGGCAACAAAATATGTCTTTGCCTGTGTAGATATAAAGCCTAGCACCGGCCCTGGCTGCAAGATGCAAATATCTGATTGATTGGAGAATTATACTATAATTATCAAATCTATCAGCTCCTTGCATAAAAGCTAGTGGTGAAGGGTGGAGACTCAGGCTGAGAGGTACGGTGTGGACATACAGCATTGGATCCAGTGTGTGATTTCCTTCCACCTGCTTGTACTGTGTGTGTGCTGTCTGTCTGTGTGTGTTTGTGTGTGTGTGCAGTCTGTGTGTGTGTGCTGTCTGTATGTGTGCTATCTGTGTGTGTGCTGTCTGTGTGTTTGTGTATATGTGCTGACTGTGTGTGCTGTCTGTATGGGTTGTCACTGTGTGTGGGGGGGTCTGTGTTTGTGTAGACTGTCTATGTGTGTAGACTGTCTGTGTGCGTAAGATGTGTGTGTGTGGGCTGTCTGTGTGTGTGGGGGGGGGCTGCCTGTGTGTGTGTGTGTGGGCTGTCTGTGTGTGTGTGGGGGGGCTGCCTGTGTGTGTGTGTGTGTGGGCTGTCTGTGTATGTGTGTGGGCTGTCTGTTGTGTGTGTGGGCTGTCTGTGGTGTGTGTGTGTGGGCTGTCTGTGTGTGGGCTGTCTGTGTGTTTGCTGTATGCGTGTGTGCTGTATGTGTGTGTGTGCTGTCTGTGTGTTAACTGTGTCTGTGTGTATGTGTGTGTGTGTGTAGGCTGTTTGTGTGTGTGGGCTGTCTTTGTGTATGGGCTGTGTGTTTGCAGGGGTCTCTGTGTGTGTGTGTGTGGGCTGTCTGTTGTGTGTGGGCTGTCAGTTGTGTGTGGGCTGTCTGTGTGTGTGTGGGGGGGCTGTCTGTGTGTTTGTGTGTGAGGGCTGTGTGCCTGTGTTTGTGTGTGCTGTGTGTGTGTGGGGGGCTGTCTATGTGTGTGTGTGTGTGTGTGTGTACACCTGTGTATATGTCTGAGTGTGTGGATGTATGTGTATATAAGCATTTCTCTGTGTTTATTATATCTGTGTGTTTGTGTGGTACAATGCATTGCCTCATTTCTTTTAAGTATTTTTTGTTCTGGGTAGAGACCCCACGCTGTCATTCTGTCTAGGGACCTACACTTGCTAGAGTGGCCCTGGCATCTCTGTATTGTTCTTGTTATCATAAAAAACACATAAAAATAAGGCCCAGTTCAACTTAACTGTTCCTAATGGTC
Organism: Bombina bombina; assembly: GCF_027579735.1. Lineage (NCBI taxonomy): Eukaryota > Metazoa > Chordata > Amphibia > Anura > Bombinatoridae > Bombina > Bombina bombina. The sequence goes on from NC_069504.1 coordinate 827,702,083, forward strand.
AGCATATTTCTTCATTCTATACATAAACAGTTGTTCCAATAGTACAAATGGTATATTGCAATATATACAATGTTATAGTGCTCCACATTAGTGGAAATTGATATGTTTTTATATAAAATGTTGTGCATTACCTTAAATGATTTTTCTCCCATTTTTTTTTATTTAAAAAATTGTGGGGGTGGGGTTGGGGCGTAGATTGTGTGGGGTTTGAAGCGAAGATTGAGCAGGATTGGAGGCGAAAATTGGCCAGACTTGGAGGCGGAGATGGGGCGGGGTTGGAGGCGGGGAGAAAGGGGCCCCCATTTTGTCATCCTGCCTTGGGCCCATACAATGGCTAGGGCTGGCCCTGCTCTGCAGTGTATTTGCCTTTTCAAAGTTTACTCACAACTGAGTTTCTAATTCTAATAAATTTTGTAGGAAGCACAGCAAAAGCTGTTGCTGGAATGTGTACAAGCAATGACTTCCTGTTAGAGCCTATCCAAAATATATTCGAAAGTACTATTGTGTCCTGGTGAATATGGTAAATAGAAGTATCAGTCTATCATTACCATCTCACTTAATATATCTAAAAAATAAATGTAAATGTAGATGTGAATAAAGGTATTTCCTTCCACACAGAAGTAAATGAGTCTCAAAACAATCTTCATGATCACTATGCATTGCAGATTTGCTGTCTTATGTTCGTCTGATTTATGGCACATTACTGAGTAAAGCAATTTGTTTTTTCCATCCATCTGGAAAGCAAGATGACTCAGTGGCCCCATGGTAGCCTGGCCATCCAAATAGCAGCAAGCCAGACGACTTCATGCTGGAGGGGTTAGACGTCATTGTGTATATTTATCAGATGTTCTTTTTTTTCTGTGGTAAATAACATAACTCAGTGTTATTCTGTTGAACTAATTTGTTCAAAACTATGAAGTTTTAGACACTTTGATGAATAAGCTCCTGAGAATAACATAGGGGGTTGTCTTGTTTATTTTTACATAGGATAAATAAGATTATTTGATATTTATAGACAAAAAAAGTGTGGTTTATAATGCATTACATGAAATCCTAAGTACAGATGGTAAAGCAAAAAGAGCTAAAATCACAGAGATTTATTCACTTCCTCAAAAGCATCTTTTTATTTTTTAATGTATTTTTTTTTATGTATTTATGTATTTAATTTTTGAGTCATCATATATTTCCCAACAAGCATTCATGTTAAGTGCATGCTTGGTTTTGTGAAAGTTTGCACATCTTTAAAACTAATAGTTTCCATTAAAGGACCAGTCAACACATTAGATTTGCATAATCAACAAATGCAAGATAACAAGACAATGCAATAGCACTTAGTCTGAACTTCAAATGAGTAGTAGATTTTTTTATAACAAATTTCAAAGTTATGTCTATTTCCACTCCCCTTGTACCATGTGATAGCAATCAGCCAATCACAAATGCATATACGTATAGTCTGTGAATTCTTGCACATGCTCAGTAGGATCTGGTGACTCAAAAATTGTAAATATAAAAGACTGTGCACATTTTTTTTAATGGAAGTAAATTGGAAAGTTGTTTAAAATTACATGCTGTATCTGAATCATGAAAATTGTGTTTCTTCAAGCTTTCATGGAGCTTGCCTTTCCTCTGATCACCTCTGCACAGCCACAGTATCAACTTCTTATGGCTCTCACTTCTTCCCGCTTTGTCCGGTATCTACAAAGCTGTATGGAGCTGTGTGGAGTTATGTAAAGCTGTAAAAAGCCGTAACAGACTGTATGAGGTTGTGAGTCACTACTTAGTTAAGTAAGTAGTATAATGGTATCCCTACTGATTTTGACTACTAGGGTATTGTACATTGTAAAAGACTCTTTCCAAATAACATATGTATATAAGCATGTACTTGCAGGAAAAAATTATACTATGCAAGGGATTTCTAGCTTATATATCTATTAGGCTAAAAATTGTTATGCTAGTTCAGTGTGTCTCTGGAAATTTTCCCTAAAATTATTGATGTGCCTATGTCATAGCTGAATTGTTACATAGGGGTTAAGGAAAAAGAGCAACTGTACTACTCCCAAAAGTTTATGATGTCATACCTAAAGACCGCTGCTCCATAACCCTGTTCGCCTGCTCTGAGCAGGCGGACAGGAATCGTCAGAAATCAACCCGATTGAGTATGATGGGGTTGATTGACACCCCCCTGCTGGTGGCCGATTGGGCGCGATTCTGCAGGGGGCGGCATTGCACCAGCAGCTCTTGTGTATATCTTCCTTATATGGGTTTCTATCTCCAAAGATGTGGAAATATTCCCACCAACCTAAGAAGAGGTTGGCGTATGATGGGGCGAATTTCACTCCCATCACTGTTCCATGGCCTTGGAGTTAGAATATACCCTGAAATTGAAAAAAATTATGTGTAAGTAAGAATTTGGTAACCCTTAAAATACATTCTTGAAAGTCCAATGTATAATCTGTGAAAAATTGCAGGAAGAAACCTATAGCCTTCATACCCTCCTCATGTGGAATTGGTGTCCTTAACATGTGATTGTAAGGAAACCACTAGAGTTTGTAATATTGAATCTATCCATTGGGATGGGTGCTTTGTGAGCGACCCTATCCCACTGACTATAGGTCTACCCTGTACATTAGTTAGACTCTTATGTGTTTTTGGAAGATGGTGGAAGAGCGGAATTCTGGTATTTGAAACATTTATATAATTAACTGTGTTTTCATCCATAAAGCCCTCTTCTAGAGCATCATCCAGAATTTGTAAGAGCTCTTTCTGATAGACACTAGTGGGGTCCTTTGGTAGTACCTGATAACCATCTCTGTTATTTAGCTGCCTATGGGCTTCTGCTATGTAGTCAGTTCTATCTAAGTCTAGATATAATTAAGAGTTCTTAATTATAATGTTGGAATTTTTCTGTAGAGTTTCCAAAGCATGTCTCTCTTTTCTAGATAGATTGCTCTTTGTTGGTTTTGAGGACTGTTCCAAATCCATTAAATCTTTCTCTATCCTATTAAAGAAGGTTTCTATAATATTACCCCTGCTGTGTATAGGATAAAACTTGGATGTTGGTTTAAATAATGCACCTTTATTTACATGACCTTTGATTATTCATGTATCAATTGAAAGTTCCTGTAAAGAAATTACATCACAAGATTCAATGAAAGTTAGCCTGTCTCTCTCGTCCTTCTCTGTATTCAGAGGTGTACCAATAGCTGATATTTCAATTGTGTCAGTCTTATTAAAATATTTTCTAAGTGTGACATTCCTAATCAGACGGTTCACATCAACAATTGTTTGAAATACATCATACTCTGTTGTGGTAGATAAAGACAAGCCATATTCTTTAACCCCTGAGCAATACAGAGTCCTTGGATATGGCTTGTCTTTCTCTCCTAAGGAACTAAGTAATTCAGTTCATACATCACAGGGGGAATTTTTCCCATCAAGTCATGCATGAACTGTATGTCCACACAGGTCATTTACATGCTTAAATGCGAGGCTTGCCAGGTTCAATACATAGGTCTCACATCTAGGGACATAAAATCCAGGATCAGAGAGCATATCTTTACACTAGGGAAAGGCAAATTAACAACCCCCCTTGTGTGCCATTTTGCAGGGAAACATAATAGAAATCTCAATACTCTGAAATGGTGTGCAATTGAAAAGGTCAGGGTACCCAAAAGAGGAGGTGATGTGGAAAAAATCCTAGCCAAAACAAAAAAAGTGGAAATAAGGGACAACATTTTTGCAGAGGTAAGAGTGGAGGGAAGTCAGTATTTTTCACGGATAGTGAGGGAGATTTCTCTTCGGATGAGAAATCCTCTGGAAATGAGGATAATGTGAATACACATACAGAGATTCTTAAAAAATCCAATAGTAGTAAAACAGGGGAAGCTCTACAAGTAGTAAGACCAAAGGAAAAGAGTTACACCAGTAATCCTGAGAGTAATAATTAAATATGTCCCTTCTGCATTCTCCCTAAACAGGTCATATGTTACAGTTCTGGATCAGGTTTTTCCCATGGACCCAAGCCCACAGGCACCCAACATAGAGAGCTCACAAGGCCAGGAGAGGTATTAACTAAGGGGATCATGAACAAACACCAAGTACAAGTAGGAAATGTAATTAATTTTTCTGGAGTTTCTTTAACCCCTGAACAATACAAAGTCCTTGGATATGGCTTGTCTTTCTCTCCCACAACAGAATTTGATGTATTTCAAACAATTGTTGATGTGATCCGTCTGATTAGGAATGTCACACTTAGAAAATATTTTAATAAGACTGACACAATTGAAATATGAGATATTGATACACCTCTGAATACAGAGAAGGAAGAGAGAGACAGGTTAACTTTCATGGAATCTTGTGATGTAATTCCTTTACAGGAACTTTCGGTTGATACATGTAGAATCCAAGGTCATGTAAATAAAGGTGCTTCGTTTAAACCAACATCCAAGTTTTATCCTATACACAGCAGGGGTAATATTATAGAAACCTTCTTTAATAGGATAGAGAAAGATTTAATGGATTTGAAACAGTCCTCAACACCAACAAAGAACAACCTATCTAGAAAAGAGAGACATGCTTTGGAAACTCTACAGAAAAATTCCAACATTATAATTAAGAACTCAGATAAGTACAGTGGTAGTCTTAGATAGAACTGACTACATAGCAGAAGCCCATAGGCAGCTAAACAACAGAGATGGTAATCAGGTACTACCAAGGGACCCAGTAGTGTCTATCAGAAAGAGCTCTTACAAATTCTGGATGATGCTCTAGAAGAGGGCTTTATGGATGAAAACAAAGTTAATTATATAAATGTTTCAAATCCCAAAATTCTGCTCTTCCACCACCTTCCAAAAACACATAAGATTCTAACTAATGTACAGGGTAGACCTATAGTCAGCAAGATAGGGTCTCTCACAGAGCACCTATCCCAATGGCTGGATTCAATATTACAACCCCTAGTGGTTTCCTTACAATCACACGTTTAGGACACCAAACATGTCCTTAACCTTCTGGAAGACCAAGAGTGGAAAGACACCTATAGTTGAGTCACAGTGGATGCAGTTTCTCTTTACTCTTCAATTCCACATAAGGAGGGTATGAAGGCTATAGGTTTCTTCCTGCAATTTTTCACAGATTATACATTGGACTTTCAAGAATTTATTTTAAGAGTTACCAAATTCTTATCAATTTTTTTCAATTTCAGGGTAAATATCTCCAAGGGCGTGGAACAGCGATGGGAGCAAAATTCGCCCCATCATACGCCAACCTCTTCTTAGGTTGGTGGGAATATTTACACGTCTTTGGAGATAGAAATCCATATAAAGAAGATATACAGATGTACAGGAGGTACATTAATGACCTCCTGTTCATCTGGAGGGGTCCAATAGCAAACATTGTACAGTTTGTAAATTATCTGAACAATAATCTAATTGAGTTGAGTTTCACATTTGAAAGTGATATTTCTACTATTAATTATTTAGACTTAACCTTAACGGGAACAGAAATGGAACTATAAACACCAAAGTCTACAGGAAGCCTATAGCCAGAAATTCCCTCCTACATGAAAGGAGTTGTAATCCCAAGCACATAGCATCAGCTGTGGCTAAAGGGGAGTTTACATGAATAAAGAGAAACTGTACCAATAATGAGGAATTTCAAACACAGGCTAGAGATCTTGAGGAAAGACTAAGAGAGAGAGGTTTTTCCAAGAAAACCATAGTGTCAGCTAGAAAGAAAGTGGAAAGTAGGCAGAGGACCCAACTACTACAAAGTAATTATAAGGAGAAACAGAACTTTAGAGGCGTAAAATTTGTCACAAATTACAGCTCCTAGCTCCCGCAGATAGTGAGTATAGTTAAGAAATACTTCCCAATTCTAGCGGCTGATGATAATCTAACAGTATTAGTCAAACAGGGTATCAGATGCAGTTCCAGGATGTGTCCCACCTTGGGATCCATTCTATCACCCACCCAACTGAAACAAGAAGGATCGGTAACTAGTTCCTGGCTTACTAGCATAGGAATGTATGGCTGTGGTCATGTTAGATGTAGACCATGTGAATACCTGGAGAGGACTAAGGAATTCAGTTAATGCGTCACAGGGGAAATTTTTCCCATCAAGTCATGCATGAACTGTATGTCCACACAGGTCATTTACATGCTTAAAGGGACACTGAACCCAACTTTTTTTCTATCATGATTCAGATAGAGCATGCAATTTCAAGCAACTTTCTAATTTTCTCCTATTATCAAATTCTTTTTTTTTTTTTTTTTTATTGAGGCATTGAGTAAAAACAATACAATAGAAAGTATGTCCAGGCACGGAACAAAAACAATAAAGAAACTGATACAATTCACATATTGAAGGCAGACAAGGGTTACAAATTTGGTGTGCCAATGTAATATTTGTTATCTTAGTAACTAGTCCATAGTAGTTCAGCGTTGAGTATAAAGTGTAAAATTTAAAACAATATTTATGAAATATATGTGACTGGAACATATAGGAAAGAAGCCTAATTTTTTTTTTTTTTTTTTATAACAGTTAACAAGTGGTCTCTACCCTCAAGTTAAGAGGTATTCTAAGAGCTGAAAATAGTGAGAGGTAGGGAGCTGGCTTTTGTTAGGCCTCCCGTAGGCCTAAATGTATGGGGGGGGTGGGGAATACAGCGGACAAGAGCCGCTCGCAGCGGAGGGGAGAGGGGAGGGCGGAGCCAGTTAAAGTGTTATGAAGGTACAGACTACAGGGCTAAGTAGAGTGGAATGGAATCTCAAAGCTTCTAAGTACGCTCCTAGTGGGGTTATTTTTAAACTACGCCTCTAGTAAATTAAAGCTAGGGTATGTGAAAGTAAGGGAAGCATCTCAGAGAGGATACAAGTGGGGGGGGGGGATAGTTATATTTACAAGATGTAGACTACAGGGCTATTTAAAAATAAAATAGAATTGGGTCTCAGGGTTTACAATTAAACTTCTAGTGGGGTTATCTTCCATCTACGTCCTTAATATATTAAGGCTAGGGCATGTAAAAATAAGGGTAGCTACCCAGAGAGGGTGCAAACAGGGGGGGTGGAATTATATATAACCGAAAAGGAAAGGACTACTACATGGGCCCCTCTCCTGGGGAGATGTCAACTATAGACGATGCTGGTAAAGGGAGTAGGGATATGACCCGCAGGTAATAGGTACCGGCGGGAAAGGAAGGGTCAGATAGAGTTGGTAGAGGACTGAAAAAGCAATGTCCTAAAAAAGCTAGATGTAATATATAGTGGTACTTAGGACAAAATGTGGTATACTTTGCCTTTATGAGGAGTAGTGACCCTTTATGGAGTTCTAATGGGGGAAACAGAGAGAGGAAGCTAGTGGCATAGTGTTGTAGATATACCTAGTTGTTATATAAGCAATGATCTCTAGGGAGAGTTATACTGATTCCCCGCTTTATAGTAAACAGAACATGGCTAGAGGGAGAAATTAGTTCCTAAAGTCGAATATGATGGGTGGGTTGGGGTTAAGTGGGAATAATCTACCAGCAGTACGTATTGTATAAAAAGCTGACTTTCAGTGTGCTCAGCTGAAACTTAAGTGGTTAGCTAAAGCAACAGTAAGATAGAACTAATAACATTTAATTGCAGAGTTAAGCTTCTTGAAATCTAGAGGTGTGTTTCCCCTACAAAAGTAGATCACATGAGACCACTAAATAGATATTACATACTAATGGTACCAATAGCATCTGGTTTAGCTATGCAAAACATCAAACAATAGGTTAGCAAGTAGGAGAGAGATAAATATTTTGAACAACATAATACACATTTTAACCTATGCTAGTTTAGTACAATAAGTAGAAAAATAGGGTTAAGTAGCATTAAATGCCTGCATTGCAATGATGTGTTAAAGGGCTGGGTAAAATATGTTAAAGGCAGCAGATAGACCAATATAGTTGCACCATATATCTAATAAAGTTTGTATATCTTAGCTAGCTTAAGGGCACATGAACATTTGGGGTCAAGGATGTGTAAATGGTCAGGTGGATATAGTCTAACCCCTACACCAACCTTCAGGGACAAAGAGGTATATAACTGGGCAAGGGATCTACCTGTCTAAATAATGTCTAATAGGCTGAGAGACCTACCAACTCTGTTGTTTATCCCAGAGAATCATTAGTTTACATATAACACACATGCTTAGTATACAAATATAACAATACTAAATGTAGACTTTTAGGTTATAGGGAGAAGAGAAACATAGCCATATACATACATGGTTACCAAGAGGGAGTGTGAACATTAGGGTGAAAATTCCCTAGAAACTGTACAATATGGTCTGTGTCCTATATTCACCCCCATCCCTATATACTCAGACAGATACATATACAAGCTTGGTATGGAATAGGGTCTATATGTAGTATACAGTAAGTTAGTTACACGAGTGAAACAAACGTCTGCAATGCCTGAAGGAATGCACTGCCAATGTCCCAAGAATGACCACAGAGGAGCAGTATATAAAGAGGAGTTAGAGTAGTATCGAGTCAGCTCTATCAATGTCCGGTCTTACAGCCGACTTAGTCAGGGACCGCTCGTCTAACCCACACCACATTTATCCAGTACAGACCTTTGTGCGGGTTCTAGTGCTCTGCTGGAAATGTAAAACATACCCCTTGCTGGGAGAGAAGTAACAATCTCCTTAGTGTTAAGGATGATGGGAGCTCCGAAAAAGTGAAGCAGTACTCTTACTGTAGAACGGGAGGCACTGAGTGCCACCATCAGCGCTGCCACCTTCCTCTTATAGTGATGTAGGTTAGGAGCCCCCCGCAGGTCTATGTAGATCGTCGGATCCTTAGTCTCAATTTGAATTCTCTTGCCCCGTGGGCCGGCCGCATCCCTCAGGGCCCGGGCGGTTAGAGACCTCATAGGATCCGTAAGCTGACATGGCTCCGGTGGCTGATTGACCATGTTATCTGTAAGCCCTGAAGGAGCCATCTCGTACTTCAGCTTCCAATCGGCTGGTCTCTCTGCAGTAACATTGTTGTGAGCGATTAGTGTAGGGTCAGTGCACCTGGATTCCCGCTTTGGGAGAAAAGTTAAGAGCATTAGTATGTCTTCAGTCATACTCTGAAAATGCTCATCCAGCAGCCGATGAATACGTTGCTCCCAAGCCTGCAAAGCCTCCATGTTGGCCGTGTCAAAAAGAGAATAGGGTATATGCTATGCGGTAGCTCCACGTGGTGTATCTGAAGAGGAAAAATCAACTGAGCACCCTCAGAATAGTGCTCCTTTCTCCACCAGTAGTTCAGGATAGTCAGTATTAATATTCCAAGAAATAGTAGCAGAAGATTAGGCTTATTAAATATAAATTAGTCACTATATATATAGCAAAAAGCCCAGAGCTTCACAGGAACACGTCTGGCTGTGTTAGTAGCTGGCTCCGCCCCCAAATTATTTTTATTCTCTTGGTATCTTTATTTGAAATGCAAGAATGTAAGTTTAGATGCCGGCCCATTTTTGGTTAACACACTGTGTTGTTCTTGCTGATTGGTGGGTAAATTCACCTACCAGTAAACAAGTGCTTTCCGTGGTTCTGAACAGAACAAAAAATAGCTTAGATACCTTCTTTTTCAAATAAAGAAAGCAAGAGAACGAAGAAAAATTGATAATAGGAGTAAATTAGAAAGTTGTTTAAAAATGCATGCTCTATATGAATCACAAAAGAAAAAAATTTGGGTTCAGTGTCCCTTTAAATGCAAGGCCTGCCAGGTTCAATACATAGGTCTCACATCTAGGGACATAAAATCCAGGATCAGAGAGCATCTCTTTACACTAGGGAAAGGCAAATTAACAACCCCCCTTGTGAGCCATTTTGCAGGGAAACATAATGGAAATCTCAATACTCTGAAATTATGTGCAATTGAAAAGGTCAGGGTACCCAAAAGAGGAGGTGATGTGGAAAAAATCCTAGCCAAAAGAGAGATATTTGGGATCCTCAAATTGAAAACTAGATACCCAGGGGGTTTAATCTCTAGGTATGACATCATAAACTTTTGGGAGTAGTACAGTTGCCCTTTTTCCTTAACCCCTGTGTAACAATTCAGCTATGACATAGGCACATCAATCATTTTAGGGAAAATTTCCAGAGACACACTGAACTAGCATAACAATGTTTAGCCTAATAGATATATAAGCTAGAAATCCCTTGCATAATATCATTTTTTTCATGCAAGAACATGCTTATATACATATGTTATTTGGAAAGAGTCTTTTACAATGTACAATACCCTAGTAGTCAAAATCAGTAAGGATACCATTATACTACTTACTTAACTAGTTTTATATTATATTACACTAGTGGGTTAAGACTACTATATAATTCTACATGACTTAATTCTTTACTAGTATAATCCAGTACCTTGTATTCCACTAATAATCAGACAGACGTTGGCAAATTATGCCTTTAAGTCACACATTATAGTCCACTATGGTAAATACATTGCCAGGTAAACAGGTGTATTATGAGTGATGCATAATTAATCAACCAATGAGCTAATTTTAGTGTCTTTTTAAGGTTGTTCTGAATCATACACAGCAGGCTATGATTATGGCGGTCTGCCGAAACGCGTAAGCAATCTGTGCTACGCACCATTCTTTTTCATTTGTGCTGAGCGGTTCTGTCGCTATTTTAAATTGTTAAATAATATTTAGTTTTATTATATAGAGCATGGTATATATTCAATTATCAATTTTTCATCATTTTCTTGGTATCTTTATTTGAAAAAGTAGGAATTTAAGGGGCCGGCCCATTTTTGGTTTAGATCCCTGGCCAGCGCTTGCTGATTGGTGGCTACATTTAGCCACCAATAAGCAAGTGCAACCCAGGTACTGAACCAAAAATGGTCCGGTTTTTAAGCATTAATTCCTGCTTTTCAAATAACGATATCAAGAGAAGTAAGAAACATTTATAGTAGGAGTAAATTAGAAAGTTGCCTAAGATTATATGCTCTATCTAAATTATGAAAGTTTAATTTTTACTTTAGAGTCCCTTTAAGCAAATGTGCCCTCCACTGGCTTAACTGCGATGCACAGTTCCCACTAATTTTTCCCTTGTCAGTTAGGGACTTAACACCTGTAGAACCAATTTAAAAACTCAAAAGAAAGCAAGCCCCCCCCCCCCCCACACACACACACACATTTAGCAGTGTTGTTGCAGGTGCAAAACTCAATTCAGAGCCGCTTCCACTAACACACCCTCTACATGCAGGGATTGATATTTGTAATTTTTGCTTGTGAGTCATGCCACTGTCCACCAATAAAACAGTGAGAGATCTGATTATAAGACCTTAAGGTCCAGTTGCACTACTTGTTTTCATGCAAAAAAACAAACAAACATTATTATATGTCATGTTATCAGTTGATTTGGTCTGCACATTATTCTTTATGTAGCTATATTTTTTTCCAGAGATAGTTTGCTTTGTAATCATGGTTGAGCCCTGTGTATTATACACTACTATATAAACATACTTTCCATCATTACCCAGATTGTATTCGGAACAAGTGGGCTGAGTACTGAGAAAGGGAGACATAAAGACATGAGCCATGGGAACCTTGTGGGTGGGCCATTGGCAGAGTTATGGTGGAGGTTAAGACATTACAATGTTGAGCATTGTGTGACATTTATAGGGAAAGTAGTGTGGCAAGAGGGTTCCTAAACCAAGAGGACTGGGAGCTATGTATCATGAATCCTTGTAGCACTTAGTAAATATAGCTTAGTGTCTTTTTAAAGCAAATACTTCAAATACACTTCAATTAATTTAATTCCTTTTTACAAATTATAGACTGGGAAATTTTGCCACAAGATCTGATACCAAAAGATAACATTTCTTTATAAGCTCCCATAAACTGGCAAGGGGCTTTGAACTAGGCAAGCTTCTTTGTTTGTGTAAAAGCAATACTTGTTTTAGGCTAGCATTAACTAGTCTTCTACAGTGACACTTTTATATAATAACTCATTTTACATTGGGGACTGTTGCACTTTTAATAAAATGAGCTCCTGTTTATAGGATGTTAGAGAGATCTTACAAAAACATGTTTTAAAGGGGCACATACTCCCAAAATGTTCTTTTATGATTCAGATACAGCATACATTTTGAAACAACTTTTCAATTTGCATCTAAATTTGCTTCATTTTTTTTATATTCTTTAGTGAAGGAACAATAATGCACGACTGGGAGCTAGCAGTAGAGACAATCACAAGAGTGATATATGTGCAGCCACCAATCAGGAGCTAGCCCCCATTAGTTCATTGTTTCTCTTTTACTAAAAGATACCAAATGAATGAAACAAATTTGATAACAGATGTAAATTGGAACGTTGTTTAAAATATTATGCTCTATCTGAATCATGAAAAAAAAAAATGTTGGGTTTCATGACCCTTTGATTAGTAATGCTTACTATTGTGAATTCAAATACATATTAAAATGCCTTATAAATACATTACTGGAGGTAAATTGAGGCTTAGAAAATGTGACACAAATGCATAATAAAGAAAAAAAACATAATTTATGTAAGAACTTACCTGATAAATTCATTTCTTTCATATTAGCAAGAGTCCATGAGCTAGTGACGTATGGGATATACATTCCTACCAGGAGGGGCAAAGTTTCCCAAACCTCAAAATGCCTATAAATACACCCCTCACCACACCCACAATTCAGTTTAACGAATAGCCAAGAAGTGGGGTGATAAGAAAGGAGCGAAAGCATCAAAATAAGGAATTGGAATAATTGTGCTTTATAAAAAAAAAAATCATAACCACCACAAAAAAGGGTGGGCCTCATGGACTCTTGCTAATATGAAAGAAATTAATTTATCAGGTAAGTTCTTACATAAATTATGTTTTCTTTCATGTAATTAGCAAGAGTCCATGAGCTAGTGACGTATGGGATAATAAATACCCAAGATGTGGAACTTCCACGCAAGAGTCACTAGAGAGGGAGGGATAAAATAAAGACAGCCAATTCCACTGAAAAATAATAATCCCCAACCCAAAACAAAAGTTTTAATCTTAATAATGAAAAAAACTGAAATTATAAGCAGAAGAATCAAACTGAAACAGCTGCCTGAAGTACTTTTCTACCAAAAACTGCTTCAGAAGAAGAAAAACACATCAAAATGGTAGAATTTAGTAAAAGTATGCAAAGACCAAGTTGCTGCTTTGCAAATCTGATCAACAGAAGCTTTATTCCTAAACGCCCAGGAAGTAGAAACTGATCTAGTAGAATGAGCCGTAATTCTTTGAGGCGGGGATTTACCCGACTCCACATAAGCATGATGAATCAAAAACTTTAACCAAGACGCCAAAGAAATGGCGGAGGCCTTCTGACCTTTTCTGGACCCAGAAAAGATAACAAATAGACTAGAAGTCTTCCGGAAATCTTTAGTAGCTTCAACATAATATTTCAAAGCTCTTACTACATCCAAAGAATGTAAAGATCTCTCCTTTGAATTCGTAGGATTAGGACACAATGAAGGAACAACAATTTCTCTACTAATGTTGTTAGAATTCACAACCTTAGGTAAAAATTTAAATGAAGTCCGCAACACTGCCTTATCCTGATGAAAAATCAGAAAAGGAGATTCACAAGAAAGAGCAGATAACTCAGAAACTCTTCTAGCAGAAGAGATGGCCAAAAGGAACAGAACTTTCCAAGAAAGTAATTTAATGTCCAGAGAATGCATAGATTCAAACGGAGGGGCTTGTAAAGCCCTCAGAACCAAATTAAGACTCCAAGGAGGAGAGATTGATTTAATGACAGGTTTGATACGAACCAAAGCCTGTACAAAACAATGAATATCAGGAAGATTAGCAATCTTTCTGTGAAAAAGAACAGAAAGAGCAGAGATTTGTCCTTTCAAGGAACTTGCAGACAAACCTTTATCCAAGCCATCCTGAAGAAACTGTAAAATTCTAGGAATTCTAAAAGAATGCCAGTAGAATTTATGAGAAGAACACCAAGAAATGTAAGTCTTCCAGACTCGATAATAAATCCTCCTAGACACAGATTTACGAGCCTGTAACATAGTATTAATTACTGAGTCAGAGAAACCTCTATGACTAAGAATAAAGCGTTCAATTTCCATACCTTCAAATTTAATGATTTGAGATCCTGATGGAAAAAAGGGCCTTGAGATAGAAGGTCTGGTCTTAAAGGAAGAGTCCAAGGTTGGCAACTGGCCAATCCGAATGAGATCCGCATACCAAAACCAGTGAGGCCATGCTGGAGCCACCAGCAGTACAAACGAACGTTCCATTAGAATTTTGGAAATCACTTTTGGAAGAAGAACTAGAGGCAGAAAGATATAGGCAGGATGATAATTCCAAGGAAGCGACAACGCGTCCACTGCCTCCGCCTGAGGATCCCTGGATCTGGACAGATACCTGGGAAGTTTCTTGTTTAGATGAGAGGCCATCAGATCTATTTCTGGAAGTCCCCAGATTTGAACAATCTGAAGAAATACCTCTGGGTGAAGGGAGCATTCGCCCGGATGTAACGTCTGGCGACTGAGATAATCCGCTTCCCAATTGTCTACACCTGGGATGTGAACCGCAGAGATTAGACAGGAGCTGGATTCCGCCCATACAAGTATCTGAGATACTTCTTTCATAGCCTGAGGACTGTGAGTCCCACCCTGATGATTGACATATGCCACGGTTGTGACATTGTCTGTCTGAAAACAAATAAACGATTCTCTCTTCAGAAGAGGCCAGAACTGAAGAGCTCTGAAAATCGGACTGAGTTCCAAAATGTTGATTGGTAATCTCGCCTCCTGAGATTCCCAAACCCCCTGCGCTGTCAGAGATCCCCATACAGCTCCCCAACCTGAAAGACTCGCATCTGTTGAGATCACAGTCCAGGTTGGACGAACAAAAGAAGCCCCTTGAACTAAATGATGGTGATCTATCCACCACGTCAGAGAGTGTCGTACATTGGGATTTAAGGATATTAATTGTGATATCTTTGTATAATCCCTGCACCATTGGTTCAGCATACAAAGCTGAAGAGGTTGCATGTGAAAACGAGCAAAAGGGATCGCGTCCGATGCAGCAGTCATGAGACCTAGAATTTCCATGCATAAAGCTACCGAAGGGAATGATTGAGACTGAAGGTTTCGACAGGCTGAAACCAATTTCAGGCGTCTCTTTTCTGTTAGAGACAAGGTCATGGACACTGAATCTATTTGAAAACCCAAAATGGTTACCTTTGTCTGAGGAATCAACTAACTCTTTGGTAAATTGATCCTCCAACCATGTCTTTGAAGAAACGACACAAGTTGATTCGTATGAGATTCTGCAGAATGTGAAGACTGAGCAAGTACCAAGATATCGTCCAAATAAGGAAATACCGCAATACCCTGTTCTCTGATTACAGAGAGAAGGGCACCAAGAACCTTTGAAAAGATCCTTGGAGCTGTTGCTAGGCCAAACGGAAGGGCCACAAACTGGTAATGCTTGTCTAGAAAAGAGAATCTCAGAAACTGAAAGTGATCTGGATGAATCGGAATATGAAGATATGCATCCTGTAAATCTATTGTGGACATATAATGCCCTTGCTGAACAAAAGGCAGAATAGTCCTTATAGTTACCATTTTGAATGTTGGTATCCTTACATAACGATTCAATATCTTTAAATCCAGAACTGGTCTGAAGGAATTCTCCTTCTTTGGTACAATGAATAGATTTGAGTAAAACCCCAGACCCTGTTCCAGAACTGGAACTGACACAATTACTCCAGCCAACTCGAGATCTGAAACACATTTCAGAAATGCCTGAGCCTTCACTGGATTTATTGGAATGCGAGAGAGAAAAAATCTCTTTGCAGGCGGCCTTACCTTGAAACCTATTCTGTACCCTTGTGAAACAATGTTCTGAATCCAAAGACTGTGAATCGAATTGATCCAAATGTCTTTGAAAAATCGTAACCTGCCCCCTACCAGCTGTGCTGGAATGAGGGCCGCACCTTCATGTGTACTTGGGAGCTGGTTTTGACTTTCTAAAAGGCTTGGATTTATTCCAGATTGGAGAAGGTTTCCAAACAGAAACCGTTCCTTTAGGGGAAGGGTCAGGCTTCTGTTCCTTATTCTGACGAAAGGAATGAAAACGATTAGCAGCCCTATATTTACCTTTAGATTTTTTGTCCTGAGGCAAAAAAGTTCCTTTCCCCCCGGTAACAGTTGAAATAATAGAATCCAACTGGGAACCAAATAATGTATTACCTTGGAAAGAAAGAGAAAGCAAAGTTGACTTAGAAGACATATCTGCATTCCAAGTTTGAAGCCATAAAGCTCTTCTAGCTAAAATAGCTAAAGACATATACCTGACATCAACTCTAATGATATCAAAAATGGCATCACAAATAAAGTTATTAGCATGTTGAAGAAGTTTAACAATGCTATGAGCATTATGGTCTGATACTTGTTGTGCTAAAGCCTCCAACCAAAAAGTGGAAGCGGCAGCAACATCAGCCAAAGAAATAGCAGGCCTAAGAAGATTACCTGAAAATAAATAAGCTTTCCTTAGAAAGGATTCAATCTTCCTATCTAAAGGATCCTTAAAGGAAGTACTATCTGCTGTAGGAATAGTAGTACGTTTAGCAAGAGTAGAGATAGCCCCATCAACTTTAGGGATTTTGTCCCAAAACTCTAATCTGTCAGATGGCACAGGATACAATTTCTTAAACCTTTGAGAAGGAGTAAATGAAGTACCCAGATTATTCCATTCCCTAGAAATTACTTCAGAAATAGCATCAGGGACAGGAAAAACTTCTGGAATAACTATAGGAGGTTTAAAAACCGAATTTAAACACTTAGTAGATTTAGTATCAAGAGGACTAGAATCCTCCATCTCTAATGCTATTAAAACTTCTTTAAGTAAAGAGCGAATAAATTCCATTTTAAATAAATATTTATCAGTGTCAATATCTGAGTCAGAATCCTCTGAACCAGAAATATCCTCATCAGAAACAGACAAATCAGAATAATGACGGTCATTTAAAAATTCATCTGAAAAATGAGAAGTTTTAAAAGACCTTTTACGTTTACTGGAAGGAGGAATAACAGACATAGCCTTCCTAATAGATTTAGAAACAAATTCTTTTATATTAACAGGAACATCCTGAGTATTAGATGTTGAAGGAACAGCAACAGGTAATGGTATATTACTAATGGAAATACTATCTGCATTAGCAAGCTTATCATGACATTCATCACAAACTACAGCCGGAGGAACAGTTACCACAAGTTTACAACAAATGCACTTAACTTTGGTAGAACCAGCATCAGGCAGCGTCTTTCCAGAAGTAGATTCTGATCCAGGGTCAATGTGAGACATCTTGCAATATGTAAAAGAAAAAACATATAAAGCAAAATTTATCAAATTCCTTAAATGACAGTTTCGGGAATGGGAAAAAAATGCCAATGAACAAGCCTCTAGCAACCAGAAGCAATGAAGAATGAGACTGAAATAATGTGAAAAAAAGGTGGAGACAAGAATGACGCCCACATTTTTTAGCGCCAAAAAAGACGCCCACATTATTGGCGCCTTAACATTTTTGGCGCCAAGAATGACGCCACATCAGGTGACGCCGACATTTTTGGCGCAAAACATCAAAAAAATGATGCAAACACAAACAACTTCCAGCGTCAAGTATGACGCCGGAAATGACAAACAGAATTTTTTGCGACAAAAAAGTCCGCGCCAAGAATGACGCAATAAATTGAAGCATTTTCAGCCCCCCGCGAGCCTAACAGCCCACAGGGAAAAAAGTCAATTGAAACAATTTTTTAAGGTAAGAAAAAAATGATTATTCATATGCATTATCCCAAATAATGAAACTGACTGTCTGAAATAAGGAATATTGATCATCCTGAATCATGGCAAATATAAGTTTAAAGACATATATTTAGAACTTTATAAATAAAGTGCCCAACCATAGCTTAGAGTGTCACAAAAAATAAGACTTACTTACCCCAGGACACTCATCTACATATAGTAGATAGCCAAACCAGTACTGAAACGAGAATCAGTAGAGGTAATGGTACATAAGAGTATATCGTCGATCTGAAAAGGGAGGTAAGAGATGAATCTCTACGACTGATAACAGAGAACCTATGAAATAGATCCCATAGAAGGAGACCATTGAATTCAAATAGGCAATACTCTCTTCACATCCCTCTGACATTCACTGCACACTGAGAGGAAAACCGGGCTCCAGCCTGCTACGAAGCGCATATCAACGTAGAATCTAGCACAAACTTACTTCACCACCTCCACGGGAGGCAAAGTTTGTAAAACTGAATTGTGGGTGTGGTTAGGGGTGTATTTATAGGCATTTTGAGGGAAACTTTGCCCCTCCTGGTAGGAATGTATATCCCATACGTCACTAGCTCATGGACTCTTGCTAATTACATGAAAGAAAAATGTTTTGGGGAAAGAAATACTGCGTATGAGAAGGGGCAGAATTGGGGAGGTCTGAAGGATGTATGTGTATGTATGCATTTGTATTATGTATAAGTTAAAGGGACAGTCTACTTTAAAATGTTTATTGTTTAAAAAAATAGATATTTCCTTTATAACTCCTTCTCGAGTTTTGCATAACCAACACTTATTAATACACTTTTATCTCTGTGATTACCTGGTATCTAAGCCCCCTTATCTCAGATCTTTTGACATACTTGCATTTTAGACAATCAGTGCTTACTCTATGGGAGTGAGCACAATGTTATCTATATAGCACACATGAACTAGCACTGTCTAGCTGCGAAAAACTGTCAAAATGCACTATAAGCAACAGTTTTCAAGGGCTTAAAAAGTAGCATATTAGCCTACCTATGTTTATCTTTCAACTAAGAATAACAAGAGAATAAGCAAATTTGATAAAAAAAAGTAAATTGAAAATTTGTTTAAAAAAAAATCATGAAATTTTAATTTTGACTAGACTGTTCCTTTAAGTCTTATTTAAAATTAACATTAAAAGTGTATAGGAAATAAATAAATAAAAAACCTCCACTACTTGAGAATAATTGTTGCCCTAAATCAGCTTTGCTCATGGGCATGTCATGACAATTAATTTTATTGGGTCCCTCATAGAAATCTCAGGGAAAAATAAGAATTCATGTTATCTAACATGCTCACTATACTCACAATAAATATTAACTATTGACTTTTAATCTTAATGCAAAAATGCAATCAGCATGAATTGTGTACAAGCATTATTAGCATTTTATACCACATGCATTTTTCTGCACAACCTGTAATCTGCCCCATATGTGTCAAATTAAATGTCATTAATTATAATATTATTGAAAACTGCACCTCCAAATAATACATTTATGTCTAGATTACAAGTGGAGCACAATCAATAAAGTAAGGTGCGCTATCCATATTGCGACCCTGTGCTAAGAATAGAGCCTGGTATTTCAGGGCTGGACTGACCTTACTTGGTGGGATCAGAATGATATGCTTCAGGAAAGTTTTCCTTTTTGAAAAGCAGAACTGGGCTAAAAGAGGCTGCTCTTAGGTGGTCACTTGTAGTAGAACAAGCTATTGAGCTGTTGTTAGTTCCTGGTAGAGCGCTTCTCTCTTTGTATGCATACAAATAGAGCACAACCTGCTAATACAAATGAATAGTAAAAAAAATATTTACCAAATAATTTTAACATGGCCGCTGTAATCACTCATTGCAAGTAGTGAGTTATGTGTTGTACTTGAGTGCAACACATAATGGTGCTGCAAAAGTTAGGGCTCTTGGAGACCTGAAGTAAAGTGTTAAGGCTAGAATATATGCATAACAAAACATGTGTATATATATTCACTCCAGGGAACACCCCTGTCCCTCCCACGTTTGGGAGCTGTGTTTTATTTTACAGTACAGAAAATACCAAAAGCAATGTAAGGTGCAAAAGCTACACAGAAATATACAAAGTATGATCATAATTTTTAAGTTTGTTTGAAACTTTCAAACATAATCAGAAGTTGTAAAATCACTGTTGGATGTAAATCTAAATGTACTAAAATATAAAATAGAAAGTGCAAAGCTTGAATGTAATAAGGACCCAGTCTGAAGCGTAAAGTCATATAAAATATAATGCACAAAGTATAAGTGTATCAAAACTTTCATATTATGCAGCGCTGTATTTCAATGTGCTTGTCTCTCCTCTCTCCTTCAGATACAGAAATAAGAGAGATCTTGCAGTGCTACGAGAGTTCCACCCATTTTCTATGATTATTCAGGGCCTGATATTCAAAACCTTGCCAACATATAGAAATATCACACAAAATCTTGGGGATTTTTTTTAGACCTTGTATTGTAATGCAAGAGTCTCTCTTATACATAAAGAACAATATATAGCAACATAGACATTTCTCAAGATAAAATTTGTGTTTCTAAATTTTTTTTAATGACTTCTCAGTACAAATAAGACTTCTTAGATAATTTCATCTGAGCTGCGAGGTTTTGAATATCAGGCCCTTAGTATGTTCAGCCCTTGTAAAGCCTGCACTACAATTTTTCTCCTAGCAGGAGAATGTTTGATCACCAGGCCCAAAGGGAGAAGCAGATATCCTTTATAAAAAAAAAATTGACAGAAGTAGATTGAAGCAATTTTCAAAATATCCTATATATTTACTTATGCAATAAAAAATAAAACATACAATTTTTTTTTAAATGCATGATAAAAAATATAGTGATTATTTGTTTGTTGTGCATCTTAAAGAGACATAAAACACGTTTTTCTTTCATAATTCAGAAAGAGCATACAATTTTGAACAACTTTGTAATTTGCTCCAATTATCAAATTTACTTCATGCTCTTGATATCCTTTGTTGAAGCAATGTGCTGTTGGGAGCTAGCTGAACACAACAGGTGAGTCAATGACAAGAAGCATGTTTGTGCAGCCACCAATCAGCAGCTAGCTCTCAGTAGTGCATTGCTGCTTCTGAGCCTACTTAGTTATCCTTTTCAACAAAGGATACCAAGAGTACAAAGAAAATTATATAATAATTTATTTATCCCCTAGATGCCTTTAGGACATCCCATGCCATCCTAAAATCACTGGGCTTTAACGCCATTTGTACAGCATGGAACATCCTACCTAAATGTTTGATGTCCTGCTCTCTCCTGCTTCTACAAAACAAATAATCCAACTGGGGGAAGTGCCTAGCATAGTAGGCAGTCCCCCATGATCTGATCCTGGAGTTAAAGTCATGTGATCACATCGACGATCACGTGACTTCCTATTTCCTGCAAATGCTTACTTTGTAACTTCCTTCTAATCATAAACATTTACCTCCCGCCATGAAGGGGTTTAATTGCATGCTCTGTCTGAATCATAAAAATTGAATTTGTACTTGACTGTCCCTTTAAAAGCTTTTACTACTGTTGAGTCCCTACTGGAAAAAAAAACAACTGCATTTTGCAGCTGCTGTAGAAATCCAACCAGCAGGGACAATTATAGAGAATACATAAAGGGCATTTGTGGCTGTCTGAAAAGCTGTTGACAAAATTAAGACACTTCTTAGATTACACCTGTAATTTATGCAACTACTGGATTAGGCCAATGTCACATCTGCCAGGATTGCTAATAAAAAAAGATTTAAAAAAAAAAAGCAGAATTATGTGGGGGATTTAAAATATATATATATTGCTGAAAGTTTTCAGGTGGCTGAGATTGTAAATTCTGATTAATGACATCTTTGTAATCCTAAACTTAATTCACCTTGTGGAGATGTACTGTCATAAAACATTCTGCAGTGTTACTACTGACAAACTGCACTACTCCTATGGACTCTGCATGGCTCTGTCGTTAAAAAGCAAAGGGAGTCTTTCAAACCATTTCAATTCCCTTTGTCCTTCTGCCCTCCTATGGCGAATCAGCAGTCTTTTCAAGAATGAATGAGAAAGTAGACCAGATGGACATGACAGATTGATAGATAGATAGATAGATAGATAGATAGATAGATAGATAGATAGATGATAGATGATAGACAGACAGACAGACAGAAATATAGATAGAAGATGATAGATAGATAGATAGATAGATAGATAGATAGATGATAGATGATAGACAGACAGACAGAAATATAGATATATGATAGATAGATAGATAGATAGATAGATGATAGATAGATAGATGATAGATAGATAGATAGATAGATAGATAGATAGATAGATAGATGATAGACAGACAGACAGACAGATAGAAATATAGATAGATGATAGATGATAGATAGATAGATAATAGATAGATAGATAGGTGTCACCCCCCAGTAATGTTTTTGGTGACTCTCAACACCTTTTTGGATAATAATCACCACACAAAATACCTTCCCAATTTTACACATTTTTCTAATTTACTTATATTATCAAATTTGCTTGGTATCCTTTGTTTAAAAGGGCAGTCAATACCAGAATTTTTGTTGTTTTATACGATAGATAATCCCTTAATTGCCCATTCCCCATTTTTACATAATCAACACAGTTATAATAATACATGTTTTACCTTTGTGATTACCTTATTAGCCCCCGTATTTCAGTTCTTTTGACAGACTTGCATTTTAACCAATTAGTGCTCACTCCTTGGTAAATTCACGTGCATGAGCTTAATGTTATCTATATGAAACACATGAACTAACACCCTCTAGTGGTGAAAAACTGTCAAAATATATTTAGATGAGAGGCAGCCTTCAAGGTCTAAGAAATTAGCATATGAACCTCCTAGGTTTAGCCTTCAACTAAGAATTCCAAAGAACAAAGCAAAATTGGAATTAAAAGTAAATTTGAAAGTAAATTACATACCCTATTTGAATCATGAAAGTGTTTTTTGGACTTGACTGTCCCTTTAAGGAGCAGCAATGCACTACTGCAAGCTAGCTGAATAAATCAAGTGAGCTAATGACAACGGGCATATATCTGCAGTCACCAATCAACAGCTAGTTCATAGTAGTGAACGACCGCTCCAAAGCCTACCTAGGTAAGATTTTTAACTAAGGATATGAAGAGAATTAAGCAAATTAGATAATAAAAGTAATTGAGAATGTTGTTTAAAATTGAATGTTCAATCTGAATAATAAAAGTTTAATTTTGACTTGACTGTCCCTTTAACACTAGTTATGTAACTCTCTTTTGGTACGTGAATAGTATCCCTGCTCCTCTGCAACCTATTCACTGCATTCTAGTGCTCTCTCCTCTCTTGTAACACTTTTTTGGTACGTGAATAGTATCCCTGCTTATCTGCAACCTATTCACTGCATTCTAGTGCTCTATCCTATCCTGTAACTCTCTTTTGGTAAGTGAATAGTATCCCTGCTCATCTGCAACCTGTTCTCTGCATTCTAGTGCTCTCTCCTCTCCAGTAACTCTTTTTTGGTACGTGAATAGTATCCCTGCTCATCTGCAACCTATTCACTGCATTCTAGTGCTCTCTCCTCTCCTGTAACTCTTTTCTGGTACGTGAATAGTATCCCTGCTCATCTGCAACCTATTCACTGCATTCTAGTGCTCTCTCCTCTCCTGTAACTCTCTTTTGGTATGTGAATAGTATCCCTGCTCATCTGCAACCTATTCACTGCATTCTAGTGCTCTCTCCTCTCCTGTAACTCTCTCTTGGTACGTGAATAGTATCCCTGCTTATCTGCAACCTATTCACTGCATTCTAGTGCTCTCTCCTCTCCTGTAACTCTCTTTTGGTACGTGAATAGTATCCCTGCTCATTTGCAACCTATTCACTGCATTCTAATGCTCTCTCCTCTCCTGTAACTCTCTTTTGGTACGTGAATTATCCCTGCTCATCAGCAACCTATTCACTGCATTCTAGTGCTCTCTCCTCTCCTGTAACTCTCTCTTGGTACGTGAATAGTATCCCTGCTTATTTGAAACCTATTCACTGCATTCTAGTGCTCTCTCCTCTCCTGTAACTCTCTTTTGGTACGTTAATAGTATCCCTGCTCATCTGCAACCTATTCACTGCATTCTAGTGCTCTTTCCTCTACTGTAACTCTCTTTTGGTACGTGAATAGTATCCCTGCTCATTTGCAACCTATTCACTGCATTCTAGTGCTCTCTCCTCTACTGTAACTCTCTTTTGGTATGTGTATATGTATATTGAGCAAATGATTTTAGGTTTTAATTTTGTCCTGCATTTATTGTAATGTTATCCCAATGTCTTACTTCTAATGTTTTGTTAATTACCATGTGATGTCCAATCCTTATCAATACCTGCTATGATTCTTAAATTTATAGCTGTTATATGCCATAGCTCCCACCTCCTCAAAAATCTTTAAATTGTTTATCTCAACTTACCTCACCCTGACCTGACCAGAATCTAACTTTTAATTGGCCTTTTAAATTGTCTTTTGACTTAGCAATTAAGTAATTTAGAGGACCCAGCTGACTGCCCTGTCTATATATTTAACACTAGCTTGGGCTGTGCATTGCACTGGGGTGCATTGCTACAATTGCATATGTTCACATTTCTAAAGTGAACATTTTATAAGTGAGGCACTAATATAAGAATTATACAAGAATTCAACAAGGGTTCGACAAGGGGCAAGACATAAGGCAAGTACTCTTGTACTATTGTGTCTTATGTATCTCATTGTTTCCTTATGCAAGTGCTGCTGTAATACTGTGTCTTATGTGTTTAATTGGTTCCCACTTTTGTAAAAATGCTCAATATATTCATATTCCTTTTTGCTACCTCTTGTATCTATAACAAACTACATTATTCAATTACTCCTTCTCCTCTCCACCTGCACTGTTCATTAGCCCATCTCTCTCAAACTCACCTTACTTTTGTACTCATGAACTTTATCTATTCCTAAACACTCTCCCCTGCACCTCGCCTTAAAAACAGTCTCATTACTGCAAATATGTATCTCATCTCATGTCACTCTCCCTCTTACTTATACTAGCTGCTGGTGACATCTCCCCTAATCCTGGTCCCCAACAACTTCCTAGCCATGCACATCCACATGTACTGTTCCATAGACTCAGAAAACAAAACTCTGGTAACCTTACTCACATTTCTCTTGCGTCTAAAGCCACTACCCCTTTCACTTGTACACTCTGGAACTCTCACTCTGTTTGCAACAAGCTCACTTCTATGCATGACTTCTTTATCTCCCGCTCCCTCAACCTTCTGGCCCTAACAGAAACCTGTCTCTCTCCCCTAGACACAGCATCCACTGCTGCTCTGTCACATGGGGGTCTCCACTTCAGTCACTGATAATAGACAAGGAGGTGGTGTATGTATTTTACTTTCCTCTCATTGCACCTTCCAACAAATATATCCCATCTCTTCCCTCATATTTTCCTCATTTGAAACCCACACGATTCGCATATTCTCTTCCCTCTATATATGTGTTGCAGTCATATACCGACTCAATGGCTCCTCAACTCAATTTCTAGATCACTTGGCTGTCTGGCTACTTTATTTCCTGTCATCAGGCACCTCTGCCCTCATTCTTGGCGATTTCAACATCCCTCTTGACAATTCCACTGCCTCCTCTGCAAAACAACTTCTGCAACTCACATCCTATTTCGGTTTGTCACAAGTGACTGACTCTCACACTCACAAAGATAGTCACTCCCTTGACCTGATCTTTAGCTATCGATGCATTATTTCAAACTTCACAAACTCTCATTTTCCTCTTTCTGACCACCATCTCCTCACTTGAAACATCTCATCCCTCCCTACAACTCACCCTCCTTCTACTCCTCACACCAAACTTCACAAAAGCATTACGTCATTAGATTAGCAACAGCTTGCCAATTCCCTCAAACCTCTCCTCTCATCCATCTTCATCTTCTCCTGCCCTGACCAATCTATCTGCCACTATAATTCCACCCTTACATTGGTCCTTGACAATCTGGCCCCTCTTACCATTGCTCGGAAATCACACACTCATCCTCAGCCCTGGAATACTTCTCTTACACGGTACCTACGCAGATGTTCACGTACTGCTGAGCGGCACTGGAGAAAATCTCGGAGTTCAGCTGATTTCCTTCATTACAAGTTCATTTTGAATTCCTACTATTCTGCCCTTACTCTCTATAAACAACATTACTTCTCTACTCTTATCTCTAATCTTTCTTCAAACCCAAAACATCTGTTCTCCACTTTCAATATTCTTCTCCGCCCACCCCTTCCCCCTAATACAACTTCTCTGTCAGCTCAAGGCTTTGCCAGCCACTTCAGTAACAAAATCTACTCCATCAGAAACGAAATCAGCTCTCAACTCTCACCCCCTCAAACGATCGCAATCAAGCACAACCCACCTAGCCATAAATTTAGATCTTTCTCCCCTGTTACTGAGGAAGAAGTTTCAGCACTAATATTGAGCTCTCACTTCACTATCTGTCCTCTTGACCATATCCCCTTAAAGCTGATCCCCTCCCTCTCTTCTACCCTTATCCCTATACTCACACACATTTTCAACCTCTCCCTCAGCACCGGTATATTTCCCTCATCTGGGAAACATGCACTGGTCACACCTATCCTCAAAAAAACCTTCTCTTGATCCAACCTCCCATCCAACTACCGCCCTATTTCCCTACTCCCTCTTGCCTCAAAGCTTCTCGAAAAGCTAGTATATGCATGCCTATCCCATTTCCTTACATTAAACTCCCTCCTCGACCCACTGCATTCTGGATTTCATCCCTATCACTCCACAGAGACAGCAATCGTTAAGGTTACCAACGACCTACTTACAGCAAAATCAAAAGGCCACTTCTCTCTGCTTATCCTCCTTGATCTGACCACAGCCTTTGATACTGTTGATCACCCTCTTTTTCTCCAAACCCTCAAATCCTTCGGCATTTGTGACACAGCCCTCTCATGGTTCTCTTTCTACTTGTCAAACCGTACCTTTAGTGTAGCCTTCTCTGGGACCTCCTCTGCACCATCACCACTTTCTGTTGGGGTACCGCAAGGCTCTGTCCTTGGTCCCCTTCTCTTCTCAATCTACATGTCATCATTAGGTTCCCTAATAAAGTCCCATGGGTTCCATTATCATTTGTATGCAGACGACACCCAAATCTACTTCTTTGCACCAGACCTATCTCCTTCCTTGCTAACCCGTGTCACTAACTGTTTTTCTCACATCTCGTCCTGGATGTCCTCTCACTACCTCAAGCTAAATCTCTCCAAAACTGAGCTCCTTATTTTCCCTCCTTCTTCCAAAATCTCCAACCCCAACCTCTCTATAACTGTTGACAACTCCATCATTACCCCTACCCGCATGCCCGATGTCTTGGGGTCACACTTGACTCTGATCTTTCTTTCACTACTCACATTCAGTCCTTGGCTAAATCCTGCCACTTCCAACTTAAAAACAACTCTAAAATTAGACATTTCCTTAAACAAGACACAACTAAGATTTAATCCACTCTCTCATCCTTTCCCGCCTCGATTACTACAACTCTGTCCTCTCTGGTCTCCCCAGCTGCCGCATAGCTCCTTTACAATCCATAATGAATGCCTCTGCCAGGCTCATCTTCCTTACACATCGCTCTTCATCTGCTGCACCTCTCTGCCAATCCCTTCACTGGCTTCCTCTTGCCTCCAGGATTAAACACAAAATTCTCACTCTGACATACAAAGCCCTCAATTGCACTGCTCCCCCCTATATCTCTGACCTTGTCTCTAGATTCTCTCCCTCCCGTCCCCTTTGCTCTGCTCATGACCTCCTACTCTCCTCCTCTCTTGTAACCTCCTCACACTCCCGCTTCTCCAGACTAGCTCCCATCTTGTGAAACTCTCTGCCTTGCTCTACAAGACTCTCCCCTAGTTTTGAAAACTTCAAGCTCTCCCTAAAGACTCTACTGTTCAGGGATGCATACAACCTAAACTAACCTTTCTGAATATCATTTCCTCTCCTCCATTGCTATCCCCTTGAACCCCCTTAGCATGTAAGCCTAAGAGCCATGCTGTTTGAAGATTATCTTCTTTAGAGCTGACTACAATAGTGCGACTCTTGGCAGGGACCTCTACCCGTCTGATCCCTATAAATGTTTCATTATATTCGGCCTATGTTTATAGCGTTGCGGAATCTGTTGGCACTCTACAAATAACTAATAATAATAATAACATATAATATTACTAAACTGATAAATAGACTGATAGATATAAATATATTTATTAATTAATAGAAACACACACCCTATGTCACATACACATCACTAAGTCTCATGCAGTCACATACATACACATTCTATGTTAGGCACATACAAACACCCAATGTCATAGACACACGAAATGTCATATATAAAAATGCACTATAAAAATATTTCACAAACATAAGATTTGAATTTTGTGAAATTGCAGTATTTCATAAATATAAGATTTGAGAGCTAGTAATCCTTTTTTTTTTTTTTTCCTTCTTCCCCGTAAATGGAGAAATTTATGACAAATTCTAAATCTAAATCCCCAGCTATGGTTGTGAAAGGTTTAGAGGTTAAACAAGTTACTACATTAGATGATAACATCTCTCAATTAGAGAAAACTGAATCCCAAGATATTGTTAGGAAAATTTCTGATTTCTTATGATTCCGCAATTTGATCAAGTCTGCCGGGATTTTGTTTTCCTAGCTAACGAAGTTAAACAATTTGTGAATAGGCTTAATGAAGCAGAACATAGAATTTCAGTTCTAGAAGATCAATTTCCATCTTGTGAGCAGGAAAAAATTGAGATAAAAAAGTTATAGGAAAAAGTGATATATTTAGAAGATTGTTCCAGACGGAACAACAATAGAATTATAGGGCTCCCTGAAACAGCAGAATTTTATGATCTTATTAATGTTACTTCCAGAATACTGTATAAATATTAGATCTTCCACCTACAGAAAATAGTGTTAGGTTTGAAAGAACTCATAGGGTTGGGCAAGTTAGACAAAAAAATGATGGCACGGTACTAGCAAGACCGGTTATATCTAAATTATTGGATTTCCAAGACACGGTAAATGTCCTAAAACATTATTGGCTAGATTACGAGTGAAGTGCTAAATATCGCTTGCATGCAAGCTATATTAGCGTGCCACTGAATAATACCAGCGCACACTAATGTGAGCTAGTATTTTTTATTATTATTATTGTTTAAAAGACAGCAATACAAAAGTATTCAATACAGACTCATAAAAAAATATTTTCTGTGCACTTCTTGCTACCGCGAGCTTGCGGTACCAATAACCAGCCACTTGCAATGGCTGAATAATGATCACGTGCCTGCAAAGGGGCAAATTTGCATGATATTGTAATCTAGCCCTATATGAAAAAAGGAGGTGTTTGTTAATGACAAAAAAAGATTCTTTTATTTAGATATTTCAGGATTTCTCCATGTAGCCCCAGAATAGGAGAAAAGAGATGCACTCTTTGGCCCCAATTTATCAAAGGGCTTGCGGACCTGATCCGACACTACAGATCAGGTCCGCAAGACCTCGCTCACAAGAGCTGCTGGTGCAACGCCGCCCTCTGCTGACTCGCGGCCAATCGGCCGCCAGCAGGGAGGTGTCAATCAACCCGATCGTATACGATCGGGTTGATTTACGGCGATTCCTGTCCGCCTGCTCAGAGCAGGCGGACAGGGTTATGGAGCAGCGGTCTTTGTGACCGCTGCTTCATAAGTTGTGTTTCTGGCGAGTCTGAAGACTCGCCAGCAACACGGCCCTTCAAGCTCTGTACGGAACTTGATAAATGGGCCTGATGGTGTGTAGAGTTAAGCCACAATTTTATACCCAGCAAAGCTGAGGATACAAACAGAGGAAGGTGCTAACATTTTGAATTAAATTGAAGAAGTCCCAAAGTTTATTAGGGGTTTATGTAAATAGGTGGTCTTTCAAATGTTTTTTTTCTTGTACATGAGTCCAGTATGTAATTTAAATCAAACTGATTTTTGTGAAATTTAATTGTTACGGAGTTGTACTCATTTTTCTGGTTGTTTTTTTTTTTTTTTTCTCTTCAACCTCTTTCTTGATAGGTTGAGTTCATGACACCTACGGCTCTTAATTTGGTGTCATGGAATGTAGAGGGGAATTTCGTCCCCTATAAAGAGGAAAGGTATTCTTAATCATCTAAGAGATTTAAAGGCTGATATTGCTCTCCTCCAGGAAACTTAACTCAAGCAACCAGAAATTTCCAATTTAAAAAGTAAATGGGTGCGAGAAGTAATTTCAGTAGATAGCCTGGGTAGAAAAAGGGGCCTTGCTATTCTATTCAATAAAAAATATCTTACAATATTGTTTTATTTGAGAAAGATCTGAAAGGAAGGTTCTTTATTTCTTAATTGTACAAATATAAATGCAGGGTTTACTTTTGACTCTATGGGGCCGATTTATCAAGGGCCGAAGGGCCCCTGATGCCCCTGTTTCTGCGTGAGCCTTCAGGTTCACCAGAAACAGCAGTTATGAAGCAGCGGTCTTAAGACCGCTGCTCCTTAACTGGTCCACTGCCTCTGAGGCTGAGGACATCAATCCGCCCGTTTCTGTATGATCGGGTTGATTGACACCCCCTGCTAGCAGCCGATTGGCTGCGAATCTGCAGGGGACGGCATTGCACTAGCAGTTTACCAGAACTGCTTGTGCAATGCTAAATGCCAACAGCATATGCTGTCTGCATTTAGCAATGTCTCGCGGACATGATACGCTACAGCGTATCATGTCCGCTAGGCATTGGTAAATCGGCCCCTATGTATTATTTATTGTCCAAATGAGATGGACTTAGATTTTTTGAATATAATAAAAAAAAAACTTTTAAATGTTATTAATTCTAATTCATTATTGGCGGGAGATTTAAATCTTATGGATAAGTTACGTCTTGACAGATCTAAAGCTTTTTTTAAAAATGTAAAAAAAAAGAAAGTATAAGCGAAAATCAGAATTACTTAGGTCTTTGAAAGCCTCTTCATTACTTGTGAGTCTAAGGCATATAAATCTTTCTATTGAATAGATATGTTTTTAGTTTTAGAAAAAATATCTCATTTTGATTTAGAAGCAGATATAAAAGAATTTACAATCTCAAGCCATGCCCCAGTTATTCCAGAACATATCTTTGTAATATTTTTTCTTTTACAAAGATATATAAGATTACACATATTAAATTACATTTTTGGCTGAGGCAAAAGTGGAAGGAATATTGTGTTAACAATAGAGTATATATGGAGAAAACAGATATTTTGGGAGGCTTCAAAGGAGGTCTTCAAAAGGAAAATTAAGGCATAAATGGTCAAATTTAACAGGACAATTATAGAACATAAGTTACAGCTTTCAAACAAGGTGAGAATTTGCATAATAAATATTTGAACAACCCTATAACTTAAAACTGGCTTAAAAATACCCAAGTTAGAAGGGAGAGAGAGACCTTTTTGATGCAAAGTATGTTGAAAGAGGACATTAAATCAAGAGCACATTTTTTAAACTTTGTAGGTAAATCAGTTAAATATTTGGTGAAGATGGTCAAATCAATTTAGAATATCAAATATAGTTAATGCTATAAGTATCAAAGATAAGTATTTTTCTAATATGGAGGGTATTTGTAGAAAATGTAATAACTATTTTACCAAATTATACTCCTCAGATAAATCTAATGAAGAAAATAAGGCAACCTTCTGGGAATGAATTCAAGTTCCAAAATTCCCCCAGATAAAAGAGATAACATTAACCTCTTAGTTGTGAAATTGGGGATCATCTTGAGAAATGCTTGTGCAATACCGCCCCCCTGCACATTTGCGGCAAATCGGCCATTAGCAGGGGGTGTCAATGATTCTGATTGGATCCGATCGGCACAGTGACGTGCGGTGAGGTCAAAGGTTGGTGGGGCACTGGTACGACGGAGAAACACATATATAAACCCAATAGAGGTAACTTAAATTAAACTAAAGCATTGTTTCTCAACTGCGGCCCTCATGTACCCCCAACAGGGCAGGTTTTTATTATAGCTGAAACAGTGCACAGGTGAAATAATCAGCTGATGGGTGTGAGCAAGTTAGTAACCATGGTTACTGATCAGCTGATTACTTTACCTGTGCACTGGTTCAGCTATAATTAAAACTTGGCCTGTTGGGGTACTTGAGGACTATGGTTGAGAAATACAATTCTTTGGCACAGTGCCAGTAACTTGGCAATTAGAATGATACACAAACTTTTCTCTACTCACTACTGTGTTGTATAAAGCAAAATAATTTACCATACTAAGAGGTCCCACAAATCCACTCCTAGTTTCCTATTATGAGTGGGAGAAGCTGAACAGACATTGCATGCAGCCCTGCTTAATGGAGCAAACATAAACTGCCATTGCATACATAAACTGCCCTTGCATACCTTTTAGCCTAACAAGGGCTTGCTATATAGAGTTTAAAATGTGCATACCCCAATACCAACAGATAAATCATGTAGTAAAGTAATGCATATATATCATGTACAGCTCCAATACCAGCAGATTAAAGCATGCAGTAAACTAATGCATTTCTCAAATACAGCTCTTATACTAGCAGATAAAAGCATGTAGTAAATACATGCATGTCTAAAATGCAGCTCCAATAGCATCAGATTGTTTTGTTATAGTTTTTCTGAATATGTTTTTATTTTTTTAATGTGAAAACTGAAACTGTATCTGGTTGCTTCAACGTTAACTAAGCATGCATGAAAAACTCATCCAAAGAGAAAAGCACAAGAAGAGCCTAATACATTTTTCCAGGCATGTGCACCCTGTGACCTTCACCTGTAAACGTGATAAACAGGGTCCTTCCACCCTGTCCTTGTGGCTGTAAATCATACTTAATATTTTCCTTCAAACGAAAAGATGTTTAATTTTTGAAGCAAATAAACAACTCCCAGAAACATAAACTATAAAGAGCACTTTTGATATGTGCTGTGCACAAGGAGGAGGCTTTAGGTATTAGGAATGCTTAAGCCCTGACATGATTTTATTGTTGGAAAAAAGGCTTTGGTAATCATGTCCCTTTATATTAGCATTTCAGTTTCTTCCACTTATATAGCAGCACCTGGGAAATATTAACCCTTTTGCTGCCACGGGATGAGTTGACCATGTCATGGGTAATATGACCAAAATTTTGTGCATCTGGGAGATATTAACACATAAAATACTATGTGGTGAGTTGACCATTAGACTTTGTACCCCTTAGATGTTAACCTATTCAGTGCCATAGGGTGTGCTGACCAAAAGGATGTTAACCTGGAGAAAATGATGATACAAATGGGCATCTGGGAGATATTAACCCATACATAGCCATATTATTATTAATACATTATCATCAATGGGATCCTCTGTCGACATGGTTATGTATACAGGGATATTAACCCATTCAGAGCCATGGTCTGTTTTAACCATAAAGGGTTATTCAATTATCCTCTACTTGGTGCTCTTACCAGGCAGTTACATATAATTGGGGTGTTGACACATTCTCAGACATCCAAGTGTTGCCTTGAAAATATGGCTATGCAAAAAGGAGGGTAATAACCCATGGA
The DNA here is from genome assembly GCF_027579735.1 of Bombina bombina. Classification (NCBI taxonomy): domain Eukaryota; kingdom Metazoa; phylum Chordata; class Amphibia; order Anura; family Bombinatoridae; genus Bombina; species Bombina bombina. The sequence goes on from NC_069504.1 coordinate 827,735,594, forward strand.
TTGCTCCCTTAGACATGTGCATGGCGAAAAAATTCGGTTCGGTTCGGATCGATTCAGATTTTTTCGAATTTCGGTTCGGAGCGATTCGAATTCGGAAAAATTTGAATCAATTCAGTTTCGGATTTGTTTCGGATTCATTCAGATTCAAATACATTCGGTTCGGATTTGTTTCGGATTCATTCGGATTCGAATAAATTCGGCTGGATTCGGTTCGAATCGGAAATTCGGAATTTCGGTAAGTGTTAGGTGGGATTAGACTAGTATTATGTACTGTATATTAGGTGTAACCCATAGCAGAGTGATATAACCTAATATACTGTACAATACTAGTGTAATCCATGGCCATCCGAATTTACCGAAAAAATCCGAACTAATTCGGATTTATTCGGTAAATTCGGCAGTATTTTAATTCAGAAATTCGGTTTGATTCGAATCTCCGAATTTGCTGAATTTTCCGAATTTCTGAATAGATTCGAAACGAATCGCACATGTCTACTTACAATATGCTTATGTATATGTTAGATGGTGCTATGACAAAAAGGCTGTGTTTACCAGGGCTGTTAACCCAGTGACCTTGAGATTTTGTTCCTGTGTAACTGGTGAGTAGCACTGAAGCTTTGCGCCTATTCCTTACAAAGCCAACATTATTCATGACATAGACAAGATCACTATAAAAATGTGAATATATGTATTTACTATTTTAACTGATTTACTAATAAGACACAAATAAGATCTTAAATGGATCTGCAAAACACGTTTAGCAGACTGAAAAAGCCAAAGCAATATCCAATAATGAGTGGAATCGAAAATTGTAATCTCATTCTCATAGTCCCTATATATTATTTATCAATGTCAGCATGAAATTGTATATATCAGCTCAGAAAGTATATCACTGATTCATAATTTCCTTAAGTCAGTCAATAATTAATTTTCCAAAAAGAAAAAGAAGAGACAATGTAGACAGTGGTACTGGGTTTTAAACAGAAATATGTCGCTAAATGTAAAATTAAATCTAATAAAATCTGCAGTATATGAGCTTTCTAAATTATCCTCATTACTTAGAGGGGCACTGGGTGTGCCAGGTATAGGATCCCTTAGTTATATTTAATGGTACATTTAGGGACATATTTCTGTTTAATCCTAGTACCACTGTCCACATTGTCTTTCGTTCTCTTTTTGGAAAATTAATTACTAACTTGGCTTTGTAAGGAATAGGTGCACAGCTTCAGTGCCACACACCAGTGACACAGGAACAAAATCTCAAGGTCACTGGGTTAACACCCCTGGTAAACACAGCCTTATTGTCATAGCACCATCTAACACATATATAACCATATTGTAAGAGCAATCCATGGCTGAAAATGGGTTAATACCCTCCTTTTGCATAGCCATATTTTCAAGACAACACTTGGATGAGAATGTGTCAATAAAAATACCCCAATTACATGTAACTACCTGGTAAGAACACCAAGTAAAGGATAATTGAATAACCCTTTATGGTTAAAACATACCATACGAATGGGTTAATATTCCTGTACACATAACCATGTTGACAGAGGATCCCATTGATGACAATAGATTAATAATAATATGGCTATGTATGGGTTAATACCTCCTAGATGTCAATTTTTATCAACATTGTCCCCAGGTTGAAGGTTCACATCCTTTTGGTCAGCACACACACCATATGGCACTGAATAGGTTAATATGTCACAGTGCAAAGTCTAATGGTCAAGTCACCACATGGTTTTACCCCCTGGCAGAACAAGTATGCAGTTTAGTTATCTACCCACTGTTGTCCTTAGCCTACCTCACGCACTTGCCACTTATTGAAAGGAGGAAGGGGAAAAAAAAAGACTTACCTTAATAACCGCATCCTCCAGGGCAGTGGGACAAGGCAGGTCAGCAGCTCCTCTTCTTCTTATCTCTCTCCTCAGCAGCGTCGGGACTCGACACTGACAACTGTCTCCTGGCACCCACTCCATCTCCTGCAACACCGTCATGTGACTCGCGACGACAGTCACGGTCACACTGTCACATGTGTTGAGTCGGCACTGGCAGCAGCTTCCTCCTTCACACTTCTTGCCAGTCCATCACTTCCACGTCTCCTCAGACAAGCTAGACCATCATCACATGACCATGATGACATGCACTGACTCCGGGCACCACTGATTGGCTGTCTGGCTTAGTTGAGTTTAGCTTCATGATAGCATCGGCTTGGAGAGCCGCCTCTATTGGAACGTATATGTGCAGCAAAGAGCTACCACTGGGCGATGCTATTTTATGAAATTTAGTAGACCTTATCAAACATCCATGTAGCACAATCAATGGAGGGCAGCTGAAGTGCTCACTGCCTCTCCTTAATTGCGCAACATGGATGGATCGCTATGGCGGCACCGGTGGAGGGGCGGTGAGTGATACCTGGGGGGGGGAGTAAGGTCAGTTAAGCTACACAACACCAGACAACTTTTTTAGGGGTTAATAAAAATAATGTAGGTGTCGGCAATGTCGGGGGCGGCAGATTAGGGATTAATAAGTGTAAGATTAGGGGTGTTTAGACTCGGGGTTCATGTTAGGGTGTTAGGTGTAAACATAAAATGTGTTTCCCCATAGGAAACAATGGGGCTGCGTTACTGAGTTTTACGCTGCTTTTTTGCAGGTGTTAGACTTTTTCTCAGCCGGCTCTCCCCATTGATGTCTATGGGGAAATTGTGCACGAGCACGTACGACCAGCTCACCGCTGACTTAAGCAGCGCTGGTATTGAAGTGCGGTAAGGAGCTAAATTTTGCTCTTCGCTCACTTCTTGCCTTTTAATGCCGGGTTTGTAAAAACCCGTAATACCAGCGCTGCAGGTAAGTGAGCAGTGAAAAAAAACTGCTCGTTAGCACCGCACAGCTCATAACGCAAAACTCGTAATCTACCCGTTAGTGTTTATAAATTGCAATTGCACATATATTTCAACTGTTTATTATTGTGTGATTCATTTCAGATACAGAAACGTACCCTTTGTGCAATTTTTCGATATGTCAGATACAGTTGTTATTAACAACAGTAAGGTCATATTTTATTAATAATTTTTAGTACTTTTTTAGTTTTCTAGTAGTTCTAGCTAATTACATATTGGCGTCTTTTGTGTCTTTTAGTTTGCTGTGATTCCTGTTAGAGAGTCCATAGGCAAATTATATTTTCTATATCTAGCTGCTACAGAGATGGAATCTCAAGGTTTTGGGGCTTATTTTGATATCACTAATCGCAAATGCTCCCTATCTGTTAATCTGTTAAGTAATGAGAAAGTACCAATCCAAAAGAATTATTTAAGAGAATAGAAAAACTGAGTAAGATTGAAATTTTAAATTGGTTTGATATAGTGGGTTTAGAAACATATTTAAAGGCAGGGATCACACCAAGAGGTCTCACTGTATCTAAGGTACCTATATTCAACAGTATTGATATAGAGCTGCTTACAGAGTGGGATTCTATTTTGGGAGATTGCTCAGTTCATTTGATCAAAGTTATTATCAAATTTAGGGAACAAAACAAAAGTATTAATGGATTTTATGGCTAAACAGAAGTAGGAAGCAGAAATCTTGGAATCAGACACTGCAGTTCCATTTACTCACAATACCCCTGTAACCCCCCTTTTAGAATATAGTGAACAAGGGAATCAGTTCAATTTTGATAAGTCAAATATAGTTAGACATACAAACAAAACTCTTATAGATAGACTATCCATACAAAACAACAAAAATAAAAATGCACACACATATAAAAATAGAAATTATGGTATTTCAATAAATGGGAAAAACGGATATAAAGGAAAGAACCATAACCATAATTCTAATGGTGATTTGAACAACTATGGGAATGGGCATAGCAGTTATAACAATAATAGAGAATGGAAGACTTATGAAAATAAGGGTTCAAATTGGAACCATCAGGAAGAATTTACACCATGGGCACAACCACAGGTTAATTGGAGGGATCACCATAGACCAAATAGGACAAACCAATGGGGGAATGAAAATAGTAATAATTACAGACTTAGAGAGTTTAGGGATTCACAGAATCACAACTCCGAATGGGGAGAGCCCAGATCTCCGTGGGTAAATTCCCAGGAGAATAGAGATCAAAGGAGATATTATCAGACACCCCAGCAATGACATTTTTTAGCAATAAGTCCTGGAAACAGTTTCAAAGCAAGGGCCCAAGTAGAGGGTGCAAGGCCCAAACAAGTGAAATGGGATTTATAGTGGAGGCCACCCCAAGCATTAAATCAAACAAGGGGCAGAAAAATAACTAAAGATACAGAAGAGGATATAGGGCAGGAAGAAGACTTCAATATAAAAATAAGGAAGTCATAGAGAATAAGGAGACTTTAAACACTATAAAAAATGTATATGTACTAAATCCAGTAGAGGAATCACTTCTTAGGAGAGGTCTTTCTTTTGCACCTATAAAGCCACCAAACCCCTTTGATCTGTTTATAGATGTCAATAAGTTTATTAGAAAATTGACACTAGGCCGTCATTTATGATGATAATGGAAACAGCTATAGGAATAAACATCTGGTATTTTGGAAACGATAAATAGATGATATTCTGATCATCTGGGATAGAGACCATCCCAGCTGGTCAAAGTTCACAAGGAACCTCAACTCCAATATCTTTAATCTCAAGTTTACTGAGAGGGAAATACATTTATTGGATGTAGTGCTTTATCATGTAGATGAGGGTATATGTACAAAAGTCTTCAGCAAAGAAACTGATACCAATGGGTATTTGGATGCTAAGAGCGGTCATCACCCTAGATGGATTGAAAATATCCCATATGGCCAGTTCCAGCGGATAAGACAAAATTGTACTTTGTCCACAGATTTTGAAGAGGAAGCTAACACCCTAAAGGTATGTTTTAAGACGAAGCATTTCCCCGATAAGACTGTTGAAAAAGCATATAATAGAGCTAAGAATTTGGATAGGGATAATCTGACAAGGACAAGCAAAAAATAATGGAACTAATCTAGAGCAACTAACAAATTCGGGTCTAATTCCAGAAAAAAGGGAATAAGTTTTGTTACTACCTTTAATAAAGATCACTCTAATATAAAAAGTATGTTGAACAAACATTGGAGGATACTTATAAAGGACCCCGTTTTAAAAGATACAATAGGTAAGAAACCAGATGTTATTTTTAGAAAAAATAAAAATATAAAATGTCATAGCTCCAAGCATAGTAAAACAGGAGAAGAAGGATAAGAATCATGGTTATGTGCATTCTACAGCTCTCACTGGGTTTTTAAATGCTATAGAAAAAACTGTGTGTGATGTGAACACACTCACAGTTCAAAAGAGTACAATAAAAACATAGGCAGAGACATAAAAGGAAAAAATCATGAAATAAAGGGAAGACTAAAAAGTTTGAATTTGTGGTTTACATGTTAGAGTTCAAATGTGACACTCTGTTTAGGTACATAGGGAGAACCAAGACTAGATGCCTTGAACATATTAAAAATATTGAGGAAGGAGTACTTAAAAATCCACTGGTTAGACATTTTAAAGATCATCACAACAGTGACCCCACACAATTTTACTTTAAGGCCATTGAACAGTAGCAAGTAGACCCCAGGGGGGTAGTAGATTACTGGATCTTAGAAAGAGAGAGACTTTTTGGATCCACGCTCTAGATGGCCTGGTTCCGTTAGGTCTAAACAAGGACATTAACCTTGCAGCCCTTCTGTAGGTTTCATAAGGATCTCTGATGTTCTTAAACACATTAAATTAAACACATAGATAAAGCGGGAGAGCAGATAATATAGGTCTATGGTATGTTGCTCATGCTTTTAAAAAAAATCCAGTGGTAATGATTTCCTCTAGACACTATATATAAAATCCATGATACTTTATTTTAATGGAATTTATATTGTATGATCTGTTTAAATACAGGATTTTAAGTTGTATAAATGTAGTTGTTAAACATGTTTAGATAGAAATTCTGGATGGGGTTTATACCATATGAATGCAGGCACTAACGGCTAGATTTAGAGTTTGGCGTTAGCCGTCAAAACCAGCGTTAGAGGCTCCTAACGCTGGTTTTGGGCTACCGCTGGTATTTGGAGTCTTGTAGGTAAGGGTCTAACGCTCACTTTGCAGCCGTGACTTTTCCATACCGCAGATCCCCCTACGCCATTTGCGTATCCTATCTTTTCAATGGGATCTTCCTAACGCCGGTATTTAGAGTCTTGGCTGAAGTGAGCGTTAGAAATCTACTGACAAAACTCCAGCCGCAGAAAAAAGTCAGTAGTTAAGAGCTTTATGTGCTAACGCCGGTTCATAAAGCTCTTAACTACTGTGCTCTAAAGTACACTAACACCCATAAACTACCTATGTACCCCTAAACCAAGGTCCTCCCACATCGCCGCCACTCGATTAATTTTTTTAACCCCTAATCTGCCGACCGCACACCGCCGCCACCTACGTTATACTTATGTACCCCTAATCTGCTGCCCCTAACACCGCCGACCCCTATATTATATTTATTAACCCCTAATCTGCCCCCCACAACTTCGCCGCCAGCTACCTACAATAATTAACCCCTAATCTGCCGACCGGAGCTCACCGCTACTATAATAAAGTTAAGGTAGGGAAAGGGAGGCTAGTAAAGCCAAAAATTTAATTCTTTACCTTGGACTATATGGCGACACCCAGGTGTAGCAAAAACCGTATATGAAGGAAAAAATGACGAATGTGCAGACCCTTAAATTATTTAGATATTAAATATAAAGGAGGGAGATGGTACATCAACCGCAATTAGATTGCTATAAATTATAGACAGGGATTTCAGCACATATTTTTTATTATTTATAAATAACTCAGAAAAAATTCTAAAGCTCCGCTAAAATAGCGGTACGTGTAATCTAAACTCATTCACCACATTCCCATATGTCACTCAGAGTCAATGTAGGTTAGTAAGTTACCATTTAGTAAAAGAACACATGAATCGATGAGTCAGGAAACTTGATTGGACAAATGCATAAGCACAGATCCAGCTATGCAGTTTTATTGTAGTTCACACAGAGCTAAAACAAAAAGCTAACCAGAGATGAGCTGTCTAAACTGACAACACCTCCACTAGTGGGTGGTTACGAGTAAACGTAAAATCTGCCACCATAGGGATCATTGAGGATCTATGTCAAGGCAGCACATGTATTAAATTAGACGATCAGTAATTTGCACTTAAAAAACTTTATGAGATGTTAAATGTAATGCTTAAATCATGTGCACTTTACCTGAATTTGGCCAAATTGTGCAATAAACCTCCTCAAAATAATTCAAAAGAGAACAGTGTAGTCTGTAGGGGGCCAATGAAACAACACCAGTAACAGCGGGCACCACCAACTATATGAGAGGTATCAGGTGTCATGTTATAACGTATCAGGATCTATGTTTCTTAGCCCCAGTATATACAGACTAACTGTGAGAATAAACATTAAGCAATATGCATATGCTAATTTATACAATAATTCCCAAGACAAGAAAATGTTATGGGGATAGAACATAACAACTCCAGTATTCAGCGGGCACCACCAAAGATAAAGGTATCCGGTGTCATGAATAATTCCTTATCTGGATCTATGTTAGGACTACCCCAAAACAAATCTTTTTTCGTCTTTCACAGTTGCATATATATTGATGAAAAAATAAAGAGCATTTTAACTCATTATACTTGATGCATAAAAATGCCAGATAGAGATAGAGAGAATGTACACAAATAGTTGTTATAACGGTGTAAGTTGATCACCCTTTAAAGAGCTTAAATATGTCCCATAAGTAGGAGCCGTGTGTACAAATGGTGCATTAAAACACCCTCTGATATCCAAATAATAGTGAGCTGAAAAGTCAGATGGTAAGCGCTCAGTTAGTTATACAACCGTGTGTTAGCTTCCTGTGAAAGGATTTCCAAATGGTTTCCGTGTGTGAATAAACTTCTATTCGGCAAACATGCTACATTTAGCACAGCGTGGACGTCACAGCGATCTGTCCTTCATGCACGTCCATCTCCACTTCCTACGTCACTGCCGACGTACGTTTCACCCCCCACGTGACAGCCAGAGAGCACAGGGGTTTCCTCAGGGCAAAAGCGGATGCTGGTTCTCATTGCAGCCGCAATATATCCCTCCTTCTTTAAGCTCATAGGAGGATATAGGAAACAGTGGTAGCCAATAGTAAGCCTTTACTGAGCTGCAGCCCACTTATGAAGGAGTGTTCGGTGAATTTATATACAGTGAAATATATTTATATATTTAGTAAAGTAACTCTAAAGAACCTATAATAAGAAAAAATTATATATATAGAGAGAAAATTAAAAATAATAGGTAAAAACCAATTTTCCACGATTCTTTAGAGGGATTGTTACAGTGTATACTATAATAAAACCTTTTTCGTCCATGTTTATAAGTTCTATTACATCAGGACGAATGTTTTACAAACATATTGTTAGTCCATTGATTCATGTGTTTCATAAAAATTCTGCAGTAATTAATGAATTTATTTGTTTATTCTTAAAGGCATAATAAAAGTGCTTTAAATTACACCCGCTATATTTAGGAGCAGGTATGTTTAATAAGAACTGCACTTTTTTGGAGAGTAGTAATTGTTAAATATTCCAAAGACAAAAAGGCAGATTGGAGAGAAACCCTAATTAGAATATACTGCATATTATATTTATGAGAATTTAGAATTATATATTTATTTAAGATCATTTCATTTAAGGAATGCAGCAAATTCAAATTTTTCATTTAGCCCTTTGGGCACTAGAGTCTGTAACTTGTACATCCATTCGGTTTCCCTTCTAAGTAGTATATTATCGATGTCTCCTCCTCTACCAAGAAGGGAACAGTGTTCAATACCCGTTACTTTTAGGTCAAGGGGGTTGCATTTATGGTGTTTCATGAAGTGGAGAGCCACTCCACTTCTGATTTCACCATCTTCTGCTGCTTTGATATCATCTCTGTGCTCAGAGACCCTATCTTTCAACATTCGCCTCGTTTTTCCCACATAGAAAGTCGGGCAGCAACAGGAAAGTAAATAAATTACATTTTCTGTCTTGCAATTAATGAATTGATTTATAGGATAAATGGTGGAGTCAGTAGCAAATGTTTTGGTGCGCACAATAAATTTGCAGAACACACAGTGTCCACATTTGAAACATCCTTTTATTTTTCTGTGTTCTTCTAGCCAGTCTTTCTCACTAGGACTTTTTACAAAGTGACTCCTGACTAATTTGTCCTTGAGATTTGGAGCTCTCCTGGGTACCAGAGAGGGTTTTTCCCCAACTATTTTTCTAATTGTCTCATCAGCTCTAAGGAACTGCCATTTTTCATCCAAAATAGTGCAGATTTTTTCCCAGTGGCAATTAAATTGGGTAACAAAGCGCACTTTTGGCTCTTCAATTTTCTGATTTGAGTTATAGAGGAGTATGTCTCTATCTGTTCTCCTAGCTCTATTTCGCGCATATCTTAGATTTCGTTTAGAGTACCCTCTATTTTCAAATCTGTTGAACATTTCAACCGCATGTGCATCGAATTTGTTAAGACTCGAACAGTTGCACCTTAGGCGTAAAAACTGTCCCACAGGGATACCCCGTATTAGGGATTTTGGATGATGGCTAGATGCTTCTAAGATATTGTTAGTAGCAGTAGCCTTACGAAAAATTTCCGTGGCCAGATTTTTCCCTTCTTTCCTAATTCTTACATCTAGGAAGGTGAGTTCACTAGTATCAAAATCAAAGGTTAAAAGAATGTTATAGTGGGGGCGGAGCCAGCTACCAAGAGAATCAGACGTGCGTGTGTGGAGCTCCTGATTCCTAAAAGATTTAAAAACCATGTTTAATTGCCCTTAAAGTCATATTCTCTCTTAATTCACAAGGGGAACCCTTAACCTGTGCTAGCGTTAAAGACTTGGAGAACGCTCAAGCAGTTACCCCTAACTTAGAGAACTTAAATAAAACTTAGCCTGAAATGGAGGCCCTCAACGCCTGGGGTGCGGCGGTGGCGCAGCTCCTGATGGAACACTTTGCAAAAATGGAGGCGACACTTTGCGAGAACTTTGCTGCAGTTCTCGAACCTGCACATGCTGCCTTCAGCCCGACCACAACCGATACTACCTTGGATCAGAGTAATAGGGTTGAAATGGCACCCCCTGGGACCTCGTGTGACCTATCAGACCTCCTGCACTTCAAGGACCCTTCTGACTGCCGCTGTGCTGCACGGATGAGCGGTGAGATTTGTGTAATCGGGGAGGCGATGGAAAGTGTCATGCACCCAGATCCAAGACGGGCCTCTATAATGAGTAGCGCATCACCCCCGCACTTACCTCCAGCTGCAGGACGAGCGGTGTCTACAGTGTGCGGCCATGCTTGGGGGACTCACCCTCTGTTCCGTAGCACCGATCTTGAGGTGCTTGACCCTATGTCTGCTAATTCCTGCGCCGGACATGAATTGAAGAGGTCGGACATCGACCATCTCTGGTGCGGAGGGGAAAGTGTGTTGCGCCTGTCTTCAAGGTCCTCTGCTCTCTTGAGATGCCTACGAAAAGGTATTGGATAGACCTGTGAGATCTCAAATATGCCCGGTATTTTGGCCATGAGGGTTTTTGCCATGACTGCAGAGCCCCCTGACAGAGCACAACACTTGCGGTAACTGGGATTTGAGGGACACTATGCTTTACAGTGCGGAATACATTGACTTTGCTTTTGAACTCGCATGCCTCTCAGATCCTGGCCTCAATTATCAATCGTGGCATAGACTCTTATTATTTTCCTGCAGTCCAAAGGTTATGAGGTTAAGTCAATTATCCTTTACCCTGTACGAGTTTATTTTTTTTATATAGAATGATATCTGCAGTCTTCAGCTCTTTAACGGATGTCTCTAGATGTGATAATACTTATACTGCTGTTATATGCCATACTCTAAGTCACAATGTATGAAGCTGTCTTACTGTGATTTCTTGATATGCCTTAATCTCAGGTTTCAATATGTTTAATATATTTTTAGTCACATTGATGTCCAGCTCTTAGCCCAACATTGTGTCCTCAGGTTTCTAACTGTCACCCATATGTTATATGATGATACTACTTATGCCTCCATCCTTCCCCTCCTCGATATACTCATACTTATATTTTGGGCATACTGTTTGGTCACATTTCTATTTGTTTATATTAGCCAATGTTTTAGAGTTTCTTCTCACTATAGTGGAGCCAACATGTAGAGGGTTTTTGTATATTGTATCTCCTGTAGTTCTTGTTGCATTAGCACCTTGTTTAATTGTGATACCCTACACTTTTAGCTCTAATGGGCTTTAGGATACTGTAAGCCCCTACAAGATAGTTCACCTATCCCGTGCACATTTAATTTAGGCGCAATATTAATGTTTTCATGAGGTTCTAAGGTTATGTTATAGTTCCTAGTTATACTTTTACCCCACTACATATGGTTCAGAGGTGCTAAGCACTTGCCTGACAGCTAATGTCTATATACACCCATAATTATCCCTGGTCACGTTCTAATTTATAATTCTCAACAATTTAACGGTACCTCTAGTCTGCAAGTCAGCTGCATTGCAGTGATGGTGAAGACTTTCCTCAGTAAAAGAATATGTTGCACATAAGAATGCTTTAAGCTCTAAACACAGTTTCTCATAAACTTGACTGCCATATATTTGCTTAATAATACTCTCCTAACCCCTGCTTACTGGTCCTATATGACGACACTGCCGGCGGCCGAGGTGGTGAGTCATAAGCAACAGAACTATTCATATTTCAATATAAGGGGTTGGTTTATGCTTAGGGCAGGCTGGTCCTGCGTTTATCATGTAACATGAGGCTGTGCAGAAACTAAATTGCCCGCAATAGTACAACTTGAGAATTCCAGATTGGGCACTCCTGTATGTGAGAATTTACACTAGACCAGTACACTCCTTGCTTACTCCTTTTTGCTATACGTGCATTCTTTAGGTTAACTATCTGGCCCCTAAATTTCTATTCCACCACCTCCCCCCCCCCCCCATAATATACTTCCTTTAACAGGAAGGTTACCTATGCGGTTTTTCTCGCCAGTACCGCACCCTAACTAGAATCGCCATAATACAACGCAGCATATCTATATAATTCACCTCGTTACATAGCCATATGAAAGAACGCAAAATGATATTCTCACTATGACCATCTTGTAAAAATAAAAAACTAACTACTAAATTACTTTAAGTTTACATTATATAGCGTAATAATAATAAAATCTGAGGTTTTCAGTATGTGGCCCTTGAGAGGCCTCTTTTTTTCTGGGGTTACCTTCTGTTATAGTTGTTTAATATTCTTGTCCTGAGGTCCAAGAGTGGCCTCTTAGATAAATAAGAAGGTTCTAGATTTTCTTTTGGCATTTTCTTGAAATGTTGTTTATTTTTTTTATTCTTGCAGCAGGCGTTTATGTTTTATTTTCTTTGCTATGCATAGTGCATCTGAGATCCAGTATAATGATTGTTAATATGCAACTTACACATTGTACCCTGTTAAAAGCAAATTTAAGGATTTCTATTGTATACTGCTGCAACTTTGTGTTTATATGCCAAATTATTACCTCAATAAAAATTATATAAAAAAAAAAAAAAAAAGAATGTTATAGTTATTTTTATTTAACACCTTTACAAAGTCCTTCAGGGATTCTTCCGTCCCCCTCCAAAGGAGGAAGACGTCGTCCACATACCGTAACCAGATGAGAACGTGTTCATCAATCCAGTTTTGTAATTCATTAAATACTGTTTGTGTTTCCCATAGGCCCAAATGGAGGCAAGCATAGGATGGGGCACATGTAGCCCCCATCGCTGTGCCTCTAATTTGCCTATAGAACTTTTTGTCAAACGTAAATACGTTATTTTTTAACACAAACTCAAGAAGAGTTAATACAAATTCAGTATGTTTTTTGTAAGCTGGGCCTCTACTTTCTAGAAAAAATCTCGCCACTCCCAAACCCACATCATGTGGGATAGAGGAGTAGAGACCTTCCACATCCAAAGACACCAGGAGTGTGTCTTGTTCTACTTCTAGACCATCCAGTTTCCTGAGAAGGTCACTGGTGTCCTTAACATAGGAGGTAAGGGTCAGTAAAAAAGGTTTTAGAAATTGATCAACGTAGTTTCCCAGGTTCTCAGTGATACTCCCAATGCCTGAGATGATGGGTCTCCCAGGTGGTTCTCGTAAGTTTTTGTGTAGTTTGGGAATACAGTAGAACACTGGAACTCTGGGAAACTTCGTATACAGATATCCCCATTCACTTTTACTTATTATGCCACTTTTTCTGGCATCGTTTAATAGGTGTAACAAGTTGGCTTGTATTGAATCTAAGGGATTTTTTGGTAGACATTGGTATTGCTCCTTATTTTTCAGTTGTTTATTAACCTCTTTCATATAGAGGGACTCCTCCATTATAACCAGATTTCCCCCTTTATCGGCCTGTTTTATAACAATTCCTGATTTGTTCATCAGGTCTGACAGGGCTCGCCTCTCATTAAAATTAAGATTGTTTTTACTTATGCCATAATAGGGTATTTTTTCAATTTCCCTTTCTACTTCTTTAACAAAAAGATGTACGGCAGGGACTAGCATTAGAGGGGGCATATAGTCAGATTTTCTTTTCAGACCGGAGTCAATTTTGACTATAGTACATATAGTACTTGTCTGTTGCCCTTCTTGAGTGTCAGAGATGGGCATTTCATCTGGTATTTCATTTGAGTCAAGTAAATGTACAAGGTCAGAAATAGCAGCAGCATCTTCCTTATCTAAGTTACCTTCAATACAGTCAGCACCTAAGGTGTTAGTTTGTTTCCCTTTCATTATGGAGGACAAAACTACCTTTCGGGCAAAGAGGTGAAGATCTTTTATCACAGTGAATTTATCCAACGAATTTGTTGGACAATACGTTAAGCCCTTTTTAAGTAAACTTATATGGGCATTGTTTAGAGGAAAAGTGGACAGGTTGACTATTTGTAGTTCATCACTACTTTTTTGGGGGGGATCAATCAAAAGTCCCCCCTGTAGTCCCGACACTTTCTCATCCTCGGCCCTGCTCCTCTCCTCCAATTCCTCCCCCTTCTCTGGGGTCTGCCCCGTTCTCTGGACATCTCCAGGGAGCTTTGATTTGTGTCTGTGTCTTTTCCTCCCTCCCCGTTTCCTTTCTTTTTTACCTGTCCTTTGGCCCCCTCGTTTTTTGATAACTTATTTTCACCTTCGGCATCAGAGCAATCTGTACCTGAGTCATAAGAATTTTTATTCAAATAATAAGTATATACCTGATTCTTCTTATAGTCATCTTGGTCCCTGCTCAATTTCCTACATTTTCTTTGTTTAATTTCTTGTTGTAATTTGGAAACCAGCTCTTTTGTTTCATCATTTAATTTTGAGAATTTCGAATCTCCCTCAAAAGAATTGACAATCCTTAATACTTCATCTATCTCAATTTTAATCTTTTCAAGTTTTTTAATATCTTTGTTAACCATTTGTTGCATGAGGTCAAGAGAACACTCTGAGAGTCTCTCATTCCAGTCCTCCAGAAAGTTCTCCCCATCCTCATCATCTCCCCTCATATGCATTCCTGGATCTAAATGTAACCGTAATCCCCTAGGAACAATCTTTTGTTTTATATAGTTTTCAAGACTATATTTTTCAGCTCTCATTCTTATTTGTTTAGTCAATAAATTTTTGTATTTCTTGAAAGCTCCATAGATGTTAGATATATCATCTCCATCACTACTGAAATTATGCTGAAGGGATTCACCTAGTTCAGCCTCCCATTGTTCATCTGATACTACAAAAGCCATATTTCAATTCAATCTGCCAATTTCTTTAAAGAGAATAAACCAATTATTTTAAATTGCACAAATATCGCCTTTTACAATATTTATATCAACTGCAAGACCTGACTCTGAGAGGCACATACGTCTGTGGAGGAACGAGAAGATTCAACACAAAATATCGTTGTATCAGTGAGAATATTTACCTCTAAAAGGGATACAACTTAGATAATTATCTTGGTTTAGCAAAAGAAACAACAAACAGTGTTTATTTTAGCAATTAGTAGGTGAAAACTAGCCTCACCTAATAGAAAGTCCTATAGGTATCCACCAGGAAGACTTTAATTACTTATAAAGATAAGGTTGGGAAAGGGAGGCTAGTAAAGCCAAAAATTTAATTCTTTACCTTGGACTATATGGCGACGCCCAGGTGTAGCAAAAACCTTATATGAAGGAAAAAATGACGAATGTGCAGACCCTTAAATTATTTAGATATTTAATATAAAGGAGGGAGATGGTACAGCAACCGCAATTAGATTGCTATAAATTATAGACAGGGATTTCAGCACATATTTTTTATTATTTATAAATAGCTCAGAAAAAATTCTAAAGCTTCGCTAAAATAGCGGTACGTGTAATCTAAACTCATTCACCACATTCCCATATGTCACTCAGAGTCAATGTAAGTTAGTAAGTTACCATTTAGTAAAAGAACACATGAATCGATGAGTCAGGAAACGTGATTGGACAAATGCATAAGCACAGATCCAGCTATGCAGTTTTATTGTAGTTCACACAGAGCTAAAACAAAAAGCTAACCAGAGATGAGCTGTCTAAATTGACAACACCTCCACCAGTGGGTGGTTACGAGTAAACGTAAAATCTGCCACCATAGTGATCATTGAGGATCTATGTCAAGGCAGCACATGTATTAAATTAGACGATCAGTAATTTGCACTTAAAAAACTTTATGAGATGTTAAATGTAATGCTTAAATCATGTGCACTTTACCTGAATTTGGCCAAATTGTGCAATAAACCTCCTCAAAATAATTCAAAAGAGAACAGTGTAGTCTGTAGGGGGCCAATGAAACAACACCAGTAACAGCGGGCACCACCAACTATATGAGAGGTATCAGGTGTCATGTTATAACGTATCAGGATCTATGTTTCTTAGCCCCAGTATATACAGACTAACTGTGAGAATAAACATTAAGCAATATGCATATGCTAATTTATACAATAATTCCCAAGACAAGAAAAAGTTATGGGGATAGAACATAACAACTCCAGTATTCAGCGGGCACCACCAAAGATAAAGGTATCCGGTGTCATGAATAATTCCTTATCTGGATCTATGTTAGGACTACCCCAAAACAAATCTTTTTTCGTCTTTCACAGTTGCATATATATTGATGAAAAAATAAAGAGCATTTTAACTCATTATACTTGATGCATAAAAATGCCAGATAGAGGGGCGTGTCCAGGCAGCGCCGGGAGAGGACGCAAATCCAGAGACCTCCAGTCTGAGATTCATACTTTGTACATTTTATGAGGATTCAAATAGCAGATTATCATTAAAACTGTGCATTTATCTACATGAATATGCGCTGAACACGAAAATATCAAGCTTTGGGACTTCCACCATGTTTACACCCTGATCAGCGGCATAGAGGCCTAAAGACGTAGAACCTTCATCATCCTCTCCCGGCGCGCCAAATATAGCAACCACTATAGAACAATTTCACAACCCATACTTAGCTTAGAGAACAGAGCTATACCGGCTACTAAAGTATTTTACGTTTGAGAGAAAGAAGTGAAACACATCCTCACTCACACTTAATACTAAACTAAATGGAGGCGCAAGTCATCGCGGCACTCGCAGCAATTGAGCGCATCATGGATCTGCAATTTGAGGACCTGAGGCAACATGTTTTCCTTCTCCGAAATGGACAGCCTGATCCATTTACTTGTGAAGCTAGTCACCCAACTGCTCATCCCGAGCTGAAGAGAGGCGGGTCCGATATTTGTTTGTTAAACTCGGCGGAGATTCCTGAAACCCAGATGTCATCTGCTTCCAGTAGGTGCCTTACCGAACATTCTAGACTAACTAAGGAGGTCCGAGCTCGAGCAATCCCTTTCGCACCGGTAAGTGGGCATAGCCTTGGGGCTACTACAACACCCCCGGACTCTGTGGCGAGGCGGCCGATCGCCATGGATACAGACAACTCGGATGAGTATGCTTGGCAGCACGCCATACCGGCTCCACCTCACATGCACCACAGAACCCATTTTCTGAGCAGCGGTTGCTCCCTACAGATTACCCACATTGACTGCTCGCTGTTTCTAATACTCGCTCCCTCACGATGCCCCGTTTCTGGTTGTGGGCCTGCGGATACTTACGGGAAGAGTGCCTCTTCATTCCATCAAGGTCCATATGTGGAACTCTGGGAAGCCACATTTGCAAGACTCCTTTACAGATGTGGAGTTGGTTAGTTGAAATATGTTTACCCGGTGTGTTATCATGTTCGATCTACTCATGGCAGGGAGGTATTCTACTTCTGAGGACATGTTTGTGAGAACAGTATCATCCCAGGATATAAATCCAAAGTTTAGGATACACTTTCATTTTTATCCTAGGTTACTTTATTTTTGTATGTATATATTACTAGCTGACTAGGCTGCTGTTGTGCTTACATGTTTGCCTAATTTGTATATAGCTACACTTAGACTAATCACTAACTGTCCGCAGCAGTGGCAGAGTCTTGTCACTTAATTTAACAGAGACTCGGTAGTATATGACACTGTAACAGTTGATGCCACAGACCGAGCGCATACCTCTGAGTGCTGTGGAAATATGTATCATCTGACAGTCCTATTAAGTATCAGCATTCAGCAGAACCCACAGTTTATTGTAATGTCATGCTGAGTACCCATGTTAACCCTGTTTGTCTGCTCTTTCAAGTTAGTTTTCAGCTTTCGTTCAGCCTTGACCACTTATTAATAGAAGCTGCACTTTCTATGTTATCCTGCAGCATTTCTTATGTTATTAGTCTTAATTATAAGAAACAATTATGTTACATGAGGCATCTGCCTGTGTGTTCTTACTGTTCTATATCTCTCTATCCATTAAGGGTTGTTTGGTAAACCTAGTTTATTCTCAAAGCCTATTTTGCTCTAGTATTATATGTATCCTCCCAGCTACATAGCAAGCATATTAGTCTTGACACTGATTTAGAATTTGATGTAAGCGACCTAATTTCTTTAGCCAGCCTTATATATCTCGTATAACACTTGTTATTTAGCATTAATTTTTATATTCTGATGTCTCCAGCCAAACTCTTCTCAGTTTAGTGCATAGTCACATAGCTTCAAAGCTCCTCATCTATAGGTAGATGTGCTGCAGAGTTCCATATTTCCAATAGTTTAATCCAATTCTCTTATGGAACTGAGAGACACTTTGGCTACACAAGAGAATCCCTGTTTATGCACCTAGTCTCTGTCCCTTTGCTGTCTTTACACTTACCATGTTGTCTAACTTATAGAAATTTAGCTGCTTATCCTCCTATTACCTTACTATCTTATGTTGCTGATGTTGATATTGGGCTACCTAAATACACGAGGCAGGGGGGCTTCTTCATATACCCTCTGCACATTATCTCATTAACCATGTAGTAATTAGCTTTTTCTGTCATATAGTTGATACCTGTATATGGCCATATATGTTTTTGAGCTAAAAGATCTCAAATGTAACTCCCTTATAGTGAGAAGTACACCCTTAAAATACCATCAGGGGGTATTTCCTTGTCTCTGTAACTTGTTAGCACATCTTATATTTCAAAATAGACACTATCTCTCCCCCTTACAAGAGGGAGAACACCTATATTCCTCACAAATCTTAGCTGATAAATGGACTCAGCACTCAAAGTCCAGGCTACAGTACCACCACAGTTTACCCTGTTGCAACAACGTACCTCCTATTATACATCTCCACAATACCCTTTCAATCTCATTATAGTTAGTATTTCTACATCCTAGGGATAAACTTAAAAAGTGACATATTTGATTGGACTACATGAGCACATAGTATGGGCTTGTTTACTTTAACCCATACGTTATCTACACTATGTGGTGCTACAACTTAGCCATAATCCTTTATTTAAGTATAACATAGCCTGTAAGTAACAAACCATTACTCGGCTTTTATATTAATTATATATACCTAGAAATATAACCTATATATTCCACACCTGTCCACAAACCTAAAAATTGGAGCAGAGGTTTGGTTACCTATACTTTACTCTAGGTCAGACATGTTATTATTTAACCCTATCACTGTTCAGCTACTGGATGCAGATTTCATGGTTTTCTACCTGCATTCAGCCCTTCTTTACGGTGTCACCTATATTATATTTAATTGTTTGGAAATCTGAGCTTTTTGATTAAACAACCTTACTATAGGACCCTTATAAGTTTCCCATCGCCTCAAGTTCTTAAGATATCTATGTTCTCCCTATATTCACTATAGCCCGCCCCTCCTAAATTCCCCCCCAAACTAAAAGTGGCTCTTGCCCACTGGTCTCCCCCCCCCCCCTTTAACCATACCACTACCTGTGTCTAATGATAAGCATCTTAGTCATATTATTGAACCTATAGGCTCTCTCCATTAAGAGATGTCTAACTTTACATAATCCCCAACTCTCCCACACACTTTCTGCCTCACCATCAGGATCCCTGAATACATATACTTAATTTATAATATACCTAAAAAAGTTCTACAGGGTAGTGGTAGGTCCTTGGAAAAAAAAGAGGTCATTCTTACTCCTGCACAGGTTAATTTCTATAGTTTTCAATACCTTCCTGTCATTATTTGCCATAAGTACTTGAATTGCACAATTTCTGTCTTATGTACTAAGCTCTGACATTGTTTTGTATTCAGTATTTAGCCTGTGCGGCTAGATTATTGTATGTTATCTTTTACTTTAACCTCAATAAAAACATATTTAAAAAAAAAAAAAAAAATGCCAGATAGAGATAGAGAGAATGTACACAAATAGTTGTTATAACGGTGTAAGTTGATCACCCTTTAAAGAGCTTAAATATGTCCCATAAGTAGGAGCCGTGTGTACAAATGGTGCATTAAAACACCCTCTGATATCCAAATAATAGTGAGCTGAAAAGTCAGATGGTAAGCGCTCAGTTAGTTATACAACCGTGTGTTAGCTTCCTGTGAAAGGATTTCCAAATGGTTTCCGTGTGTGAATAAACTTCTATTCGGCAAACATGCTACATTTAGCACAGCGTGGACGCCACAGCGATCTGTCCTTCATGCACGTCCATCTCCACTTCCTACGTCACTGCCGACGTACGTTTCACCCCCCACGTGACAGCCAGAGAGCACAGGGGTTTCCTCAGCGCAAAAGCGGATGCTGGTTCTCATTGCAGCCGCAATATATCCCTCCTTCTTTAAGCTCATAGGAGGATATAGGAAACAGTAGTAGCCAATAGTAAGCCTTTACTGAGCCGCAGCCCACTTATGAAGGAGGATTCGGTGAATTTATATACAGTGAAATATATTTATATATTTAGTAAAGCAACTCTAAAGAACCTATAATAAGAAAAAATTATATATATAGAGAGAAAATTAAAAATAATAGGTAAAAACCAATTTTCCACGATTCTTTAGAGGGATTGTTACAGTGTATACTATAATAAAACCTTTTTCGTCCATGTTTATAAGTTCTATTACATCAGGACGAATGTTTTACAAACATATTGTTAGTCCATTGATTCATGTGTTTCATAAAAATTATGCAGTAATTAATGAATTTATTTGTTTATTCTTAAAGGCATAATAAAAGTGCTTTAAATTACACCCGCTATATTTAGGAGCAGGTATGTTTAATAAGAACTGCACTTTTTTGGAGAGTAGTAATTGTTAAATATTCCAAAGACAAAAAGGCAGATTGGAGAGACACTGTGTGTTCTGCAAATTTATTGTGCGCACCAAAACATTTGCTACTGACTCCACCATTTATCCTATAAAGCAATTCATTAATTGCAAGACAGAAAATGTAATTTATTTACTTTCCGGTTGCTGCCCGACTTTCTATGTGGGAAAAACGAGGCGAATGTTGAAGGATAGGGTCTCTGAGCACAGAGACGATATCAAAGCAGCAGAAGATGGTGAAATCAGAAGTGGAGTGGCTCTCCACTTCATGAAACACCATAAATGCAACCCCCTTGACCTAAAAGTAACGGGTATTGAACACTGTTCCCTTCTTGGTAGAGGAGGAGACATCGATAATATACTACTTAGAAGGGAAACCGAATGGATGTACAAGTTACAGACTCTAGTGCCCAAAGGGCTAAATGAAAAATTTGAATTTGCTGCATTCCTTAAATGAAATGATCTTAAATAAATATATAATTCTAAATTCTCATAAATATAATATGCAGTATATTCTAATTAGGGTTTCTCTCCAATCTGCCTTTTTGTCTTTGGAATATTTAACAATTACTACTCTCCAAAAAAGTGCAGTTCTTATTAAACATACCTGCTCCTAAATATAGCGGGTGTAATTTAAAGCACTTTTATTATGCCTTTAAGAATAAACAAATAAATTCATTAATTACTGCAGAATTTTTATGAAACACATGAATCAATGGACTAACAATATGTTTGTAAAACATTCGTCCTGATGTAATAGAACTTATAAACATGGACGAAAAAGGTTTTATTATAGTATACCCTGTAACAATCCCTCTAAAGAATCGTGGAAAATTGGTTTTTACCTATTATTTTTAATTTTCTCTCTATATATATAATTTTTTCTTATTATAGGTTCTTTAGAGTTGCTTTACTAAATATATAAATATATTTTACTGTATATAAATTCACCGAATCCTCCTTCATAAGTGGGCTGCGGCTCAGTAAAGGCTTACTATTGGCTACTACTGTTTCCTATATCCTCCTATGAGCTTAAAGAAGGAGGGATATATTGCGGCTGCAATGAAAACCAGCATCCGCTTTTGCCCTGAGGAAACCCCTGTGCTCTCTGGCTGTCACGTGGGGGGTGAAACGTACGTCGGCAGTGACGTAGGAAGTGGAGATGGACGTGCATGAAGGACAGATCGCTGTGGCGTCCACGCTGTGCTAAATGTAGCATGTTTGCCGAATAGAAGTTTATTCACACACGGAAACCATTTGTAAATCCTTTCACAGGAAGCTAACACACGGTTGTATAACTAACTGAGCGCTTACCATCTGACTTTTCAGCTCACTATTATTTCGATATCAGAGGGTATTTTAATGCACCATTTGTACACACGGCTCCTACTTATGGGACATATTTAAGCTCTTTAAAGGGTGATCAACTTACACCGTTATAACAACTATTTGTGTACATTCTCTCTATCTCTATCTGGCATTTTTATGCATCAAGTATAATGAGTTAAAATGCTCTTTATTTTTTCATCAATATATATGCAACTGTGAAAGACGAAAAAAGATTTGTTTTGGGGTAGTCCTAACATAGATCCAGATAAGGAATTATTCATGACACCGGATACCTTTATCTTTGGTGGTGCCCGCTGAATACTGGAGTTGTTATGTTCTATCCCCATAACTTTTTCTTGTCTTGGGAATTATTGTATAAATTAGCATATGCATATTGCTTAATGTTTATTCTCACAGTTAGTCTGTATATACTGGGGCTAAGAAACATAGATCCTGATACGTTATAACATGACACCTGATACCTCTCATATAGTTGGTGGTGCCCGCTGTTACTGGTGTTGTTTCATTGGCCCCCTACAGACTACACTGTTCTCTTTTGAATTATTTTGAGGAGGTTTATTGCACAATTTGGCCAAATTCAGGTAAAGTGCACATGATTTAAGCATTACATTTAACATCTCATAAAGTTTTTTAAGTGCAAATTACTGATCGTCTAATTTAATACATGTGCTGCCTTGACATAGATCCTCAATGATCACTATGGTGGCAGATTTTACGTTTACTCGTAACCACCCACTAGTGGAGGCGTTGTCAATTTAGACAGCTCATCTCTGGTTAGCTTTTTGTTTTAGCTCTGTGTGAACTACAATAAAACTGCATAGCTGGATCTGTGCTTATGCATTTGTCCAATCACGTTTCCTGACTCATCGATTCATGTGTTCTTTTACTAAATGGTAACTTACTAACTTACATTGACTCTGAGTGACATATGGGAATGTGGTGAATGAGTTTAGATTACACGTACCGCTATTTTAGCGGAGCTATAGAATTTTTTCTGAGCTATTTATAAATAATAAAAAATATGTGCTGAAATCCCTGTCTATAATTTATAGCAATCTAATTGCGGTTGCTGTACCATCTCCCTCCTTTATATTAAATAACTATAATAAAGTTATTAACCCCTAATCCGCCTCACTCCCGCCTCAATAACCCTATAATAAATAGTATTAACCCCTAATCTGCCCTCCCTAACATCACCGACACCTAACTTCAAGTATTAACCCCTAATCTGCCGACCGGACCTCGCCGCTACTCTAATAAATGTATTAACCCCTAAAGCTATAATTTTTATCTAACAAAATAAATTAACTCTTATTAAATTAATTAATCCTATTTAAAGCTAAATACTTACCTGTAAAATAAACCCTAATATAGCTACAATATAAATTATAATTATATTGTAGCTATTTTAGGATTAATATTTATTTTACAGGCAACTTTGTATTTATTTTAACCAGGTACAATAGCTATTAAATAGTTATTTAATATTTAATAGCTACCTATTTAAAATAATTACAAAATTACCTGTAAATTAAATCCTAACCTAAGTTACAATTAAACCTAACACTACACTATCAATAAATTAATTACATAAAATACCTACAATTATCTACAATTAAACCTAACACTACACTATCAATAAATTAATTAAATACAATACCTACAAATAAATACAATTAAATAAACTAACTAAAGTACAAAAAATAAAAAAGAACTGTTACAAAAAATAAAAAAATATTTACAAACATTAGAAAAATATTACAACAATTTTAAACTAATTACACCTACTCTAAGCCCCCTAATAAAATAACAAAGAAATCTTCATCCTATCCGGGCAGAAGAGGACATCCGGACCGGCAAATATCTTCATCCAGGCGGCATCTTCTATGTTCTTCCATCCTATGACGAGCGGCTAATCTTGAAGACCTCTGGCGTGGATCCATCCTCTTCGTTCGACGTCCAACTGAAGAATGAAGGTTCCTTTAAGGGACGTCATCCAAGATGGCGTCCCTCGAATTAAGGTAGGAAAATTCTGATTGGCTGATGGAATCAGCCAATCAGATTCAAGTTCAATCCGATTGGCTGATTGGATCAGCCAATCAGATTGAGCTTGCATTCTATTGGCTGATCGGAACAGCCAATAGAATGCAAGCTCAATCTGATTGGCTGATCCAATCAGCCAATCAGATTGAACTTGAATCTGAATGTGGGTGACATGTCCCTTTAAGCTTTTTACTTTCAACATGAAACACATATACAACCCAATGCATGCAAAAAGCTTACTTCTTTAGACTTGATTTGTTATATGTTAACACAAGCTGCCCCTTTCATAACCTAATTTTTTGTCTTTTAATTAATTGAATGTAGTGCCCAATATGGAGTCATGTATATTCACAATATTATTTTTGCTTTAAAATGTACATAGTGTTCTACTTGCTTATCTGCTTAAACTTGCAAAACAGAACAAGCATAGGCCACAGATTCCTACGGAAAAAGAAAAATGGATCAACCTCAAAACATGTCAGTCTATGGTGAAGTGCGTACTATCTTTCATATTCCATAAAGCACAAGTGTTTGCCACATATGGCTTCCCTCAAGGAAGTTGTCATAGATAGAACATTTCCATGTATATCATATAAATCTGACACTTTGATGACACTTTTCAGAGATACAAACCAACTCAGGCATGTCGAATCACACAATGGAACAATGCAAGGATTATTGATAGTCAACATTTGGCCAATATTTCAAATGTATATGCAACTTTTATTGCTGTGGCCCATTCATTCATACTAATGAATACATATAAACATTTAATTATTTGTATAGATATATATTGTACAAAAAACATCATATAAATATTTATTTATGAATAAATAGAACAAATTCTTCTATGTGAGGAACATTGGAATGTGAAATATTAATATTTTCATGTTGGGTTAGCGCACTTGAGAATATGCGACAGGGTTTGCGCGAGAATAGGTTGTAAGGTTTTTTTCCACTTTTTTGCTATATTGACTTCTATGGGGGAATAGGATATATTGTGTGCGGTGTTCTAAGTTCAGCTTTTTACGCGCGTCTTCAAGCGCAGTTAACGTTTGAATGGGAGCGTAAAATAGCACTCCACTTTTAATCTGGCCCTTACTGTGTAATTGTTTATAGACTGGATTTGTTATTTGTTACTGTTATTAACCCAAGTCGTGTGTGAGTATGAGAAAAACAGTTCAATCATCATATTTTATTATGTAAATGAAGGATTACCATATAATAGTTGAATGTAAGCTCTTTAAATCAGCTTCTTCCTATCATATTATTATTTTTTTTATTATTTTTTTTAGCCTGTTTTATATATCTGTATATATTTGTTTTTTACCTGAATCAGTGTCATTGTTAGTATCTACTCATCTATCCAGAGATGCTGACTTTGGCGCCCCTTAAAAAATAGAATTATGATAATAATAATAATAGTTAAAGGGACAGTCAAGTAAAAATTAAACTTTCATGATTCAGAAATGGCATGGAATTCTAAACAACTTTCCAATTTACTTTTACTTGCTTTGTTCTCTTGGCATTTTTTGTTAAAAGCTAAACCTAGGTAGGCTCATAAATTGATTTCTAAGCCGTTGAAGATGTCTCTTATTTCAGTGCATTTTGACAGTTTTTCACAGTTAGACACTGCTAGTTCATGTGTGTCATATAGATAACATTGTGCTCACTTCAGCGGAGTTATTTATGAGTCAGCACTGATTGGCTAAAATGCAAGTCTGTCAAAAGAACTGAGATAAGGGGGCAGTCTGCAGATGCTTAGATACAAGGTAATCACAGAGGTAAAAAGTGTATTAAAGGACCAGCAAGTGCAGTAGATTTGCATAATCAACAAATGTATGATAAAAAGACAATCCAATAGCACCTAGTCTGAACTTTAAATGAGTAGTAGATTTTTTTCTGACAAACTTCAAAGTTATGTCTATTTCCATTCCTCCTGTGTCCTGTGACAGCCATCAGCCAATTACAAATACATATACGTATATTATGTGACTCTTGCACATGCTCAGTAGGAGCTGGTGACTCAAAAAGTATAAATATAAAAAGACTGTGCACATTTTGTTAATAGAAGTAAATTACAAAGTTATTTAAAACTGCATGCTCTGTCTAAATCATGAAAGTTTAATTTTGACTTGAGTGTCTCTTTAATATAACAGTGTTGGTTATGCAAAACTTGGCCATGGTTAATAAAGGGACTCTTTATTTTTAAACTATTACAAATTTCAAGTAGACTGTCTCTTTAAAACTAAAGTGATATGTGTATAGCTACTTAGAGATTTAACAGTAGCTTGGTGAATCTTTAGTTAAAAATAGATTTACAATGAGACCTACTTATCAAGCCGTCAACTTACTTGCATTCGACGGCACCAATATGTTCGCCTAAGATCGCCTAACATTGTGGCCGCGGACCTGAATACGCTCTCAATATTTAACAAAAAAGCTGTCAAAAAGCCGCACACCAAGTACAGGGCGATGAGCAGCGGACTGTTGTTAACTAACAGTCATCGATCTCGCTGCTATTCAGCTTTTTCCCAGCTTTATTTGTATACTGTCACTAAACACCGCCACTATACTAAACTTTTTTAACCCCTATCCCGCCGCTCCCGGACCACGCCGCAACTAAATAAAGTTATTAACCCCTATCTCGCCGCTCCTGGAGCCCACCACAACTCTAATAAACTTATTAACCCCTAGTCCGCCGCTCCCCAACACCGCCGCAACTAACTAAATGTATTAACCCCTATCCCTCCGCTCCCGGAGCCCACCGCAACTAAATAAATGTATTAACCCCTATCCCGCTGCTCCTCGACACCGCCGCAACTCTAATAAACGTATTAACCCCTATTCTGCCGCTCCCGGACCCCGCCGCAACTATCTAAATGTATTAACCCCTAAACCTCTGGCCTCCCACATCATTAGCACTTACTAAACCTATTAACCCCTAAACGGCCAGCCCCCCACATCACTGTAAACTAAATTAACCTATTAACCCCTAAACCTAACAACCCGCTAACTTTATATTAAATATGAACTCATCCCTATCTTATAATAAATTAAAACTTACCTTTAGATTTAAATTAAACTACTGTATATTAAACTATTAATTAACCTACCCTAACTATTATACTAAAATTACATTAAACTATATTAAATTAATAATTAATCTACCCTAACTGTTATACTAAAATTATATTAAACTACAAATTAAATTAACTATATTACATATTTAAAAACCTAACCCTACTCAAATAATTTAAATCTAGCATTAAAAATTACAAAGTTACTAAAAACTAACAACTAAGTTACAAAAAATAACAAACACTAAGTTACACAAAGTAAAAAATAAATGATCAAATATTTAAACTAATTACACCTAATCTAAGAGCCCTTTGAAAATAAAAAAGCCCCCCCAAAATTAAAAATCCCTAGCCTACAATAAACTACCAATGGCCCTTAAAAGGGCCTTTTGCGGGGCATTGCTTCAAAGAAATCAGCTCTTTTACCTGTAAATAAAAAATACAAATACCCCCCAACAGTAAAACTCACCACCCACACAACCAACCCCCCCAAATAAAATCCTAACTAAAAAAACCTAAGCTCCCCATTGCCCTGAAAAGGGCATTTGTATGGGCATTGCCCTTAAAAGGGCATTTAGCTCTTTTTCAAAAGCCCAATCCCTAATCTATAGTTTAATGTTTAATGTAATTTTAGTATAATAGTTAGGGTAGATTAATTAATAGTTTAATATAATTTTAGTATAATAGTTAGGGTAGATTAATTAATAGTTTAATATAGTTTAATGTAATGTTAGTATAATAGTTAGGGTAGATTAATTAATAGTTTAATATAGTTTAATTTAAATCTAAAGGTAAGTTTAAATTTATTTTAAGATAGGGATGATGTAATTTTAATGTAAAGTTAGCGGGTTGTTAGGTTTAGGGGTTAATAGGTTAATTCAGTTTATGGCGATGTGGGGGACTGGCGGTTTAGGGGTTAATAGGTTTAGTAAGTGGTAGTGATGTGGGAGGCCAGAGGTTTAGGGGTTAATACATTTATTTAGTTGCGGTGGGCTCCGGGAGCGGCGGGATAGGGGTTAATAACATTATGTCGGGGAGGTAGATTAGGAGTTAATAAGTATAATGTAGGTGGTGGCAGTGTCGGGGCGGCAGATTAGGGGTTAATAAGTATAATGTAGGTGGCGGCGATGTTGGGGCGGCAGATTAGGGGTTAATAACATTATGTAGGTGGCGGCGATGTCGGGGAGGCAGATTAGGGGTGTTTAGACTCGGGGGTTATGTTAGGGTGTTAGGTGTAAACGTAACTTTTATTCTCCCATAGGAATCAATGGGATATTGGGCAGCAGCGAACATGAGCTTTCGCTGCTTTAAGACTGTCATTGATTCCTATGGCATCCGCCGCCTCCAGGGTGGTGGATTGAAAACCAGGTACGCTGGGCCGGAATAGTGGCGAGCGTACCTGGTAAATATTTGTTAACTAGCAAATGTAGTCAGATAGTGCCAAATTTGTATTCGGAAAATCTGCAATGACATAAGCATCGATCTGTGTCGGACTGAGACCAGCGGATCGTATGTTACGTCACAAATTTCAACTTTTGCCGGTCTGTAGGCTTTGATAAATAAGGGGAATCAGGCTCGCCCCAATTAAGCTGTGGAATTCCAGCGTATTTGCTGTTGACGGCTTGATAAATATCCCTCATCGTCTTTTAATATTCATGTTCCCGTACAGGGAGCCCTAGAGGAAAAAATAGAGGGAGGGCATTTGACCAAATTACGCACCAACAGTGAAGTTGTGGTCAGGCTCAGTTTAATGGGAGGAGGATGCTAAGAGAAGTGATTTGGGGTGTGAAAGTGGAAGCTGGTTTAAATCTTGTTAGAAGCTCCTGCCCTCTATACTTATAAGAAGATGACAATTTGTCAAAGCTGGCAGGGAGCTTGATGTAGGTTAGTGACTGAAAATCTATCTTTGGGGCAAGCATCAATTACTTTTATTGATATGATGTTTCTATTTAGGGCTAGATTACAAGTGGAGTACTACGTTATCACGCGCCTGCAAATGGGCAAATTTTCCCGTTTGCGGGCGTGCAGTAAATAACCAGCCATTACTAGTGAGCGTGCGGTAGCAATTAGAGCTTATGAGATCAGATCATTGGTTAATTTTATAAATGTCCACCAAATGCCCCCAAAATACAGTGTAGTGTCTTTTATTACAAAATAAAAATTGTAGCGTTTAAAAAAAAAAAAATTGCACTAGGTGGGGGTAAAGTTGGCAGGAGTGGGGTGTAAGAGAAAAAAACAGCACTGAAAGTGCCTTTACTTTGCGGTCTATGGGAACTGTGTGTTTCCAGTAAATATATATGTATATAACTTTAAAGAAACACTGGCCAATAATACTTAAAGACCCTATCTTAAAGAATAATATCAGCAACACTCCGTGAGTAGTATTTTGAAGAGCTCCAACTCTTAAACAAAAACTGGCCCCTAGCAAAATAGTTATATCAAAGAAAAATCATATACACCATTCCACATCTTATGTTAATAGAAGGACTAATTTGGGAGCCTTTAGATGCAACAAACCTAGATGCCCCATGTGCAGTTTCATCACACATGGGTATACATCTGTGAAATGTCACACCACAGGGGAAATATTTGCTATTAAAAATAGAATAGACTGCAGTACTGAGTACGTTATTTACGTTCTGACCTGCAGATGCGGCCTTCAGTACTTGGGCCGCACCTGCAGAAAGATACGTACCAGGTGGAGTGAGCACCTAAGAAATATTAAAAAAACAATCACTCAAACACAGCATTTCACGTCACAGCACTGTCCAACATTCCGGACACCATCATACTTTTTGTATAACTCCACTTGAACACATTCCTTTTAAAATAGGATCTAATAGATATACTTGTTTGCGCCAGAGGGAAACATACTGGATTTATAAATTCCAGTCCCTGTTCCCCTCTGGCCTAAACAAAGTAATATATTTGGCGGCATTTCAGACTTAATTGCCCCCCATTTGGGCATTTATTTATGTCCCCTGTTTCCCCATCTCATTATCCAAACCACCATTTCCTGCACATTTAAGCGTCACCTAGCTTCAACCAGCATTACAATAAGAAGTTACCACCCTATTTGGATCTCTCAGGTCCTGGCATGATAAGATTATCACATTGCATATCACTTCAACAAGTTTATTAACACAACACTCAACATTTTTAGATATGTACATATAACATTGATTTGTATAGGAATACTTCAACACCCTTATTTAATGTAATTTCAACACATTTCTACACACTATCCCCAGACCTATTCGATCACATTGGATTGCACTATGTCTCCTTTAACTCTTCAGTTTACTATCATCACACATTAACGGTTATTTCCTCCCACACTAGTTTGAGCCACACAGCTTCACAATGTAGTTAGTTTCACATTCACGTTGATCCAATTATAAGTATCTATTTATCTCTGTGATACAAAAACGCCTTTTACTTTACGACCCATATATTGACTCTGTGTTGGTTACTGATAGGGCCGAAAAAGCCCCACAATATTTTATTTTTAATTATCATATCCCAACACGAATACATCACATAGAAACACTTATATTTTGCACGGTGCATATAATCTTTGCACTTCGACATAAAGACTCATTCTTACACATTAATTTGTATAAAGTTTTTTAAGATACAATTTGTGTTAAATCATTTGTTTCATTTTTTGAACTTTTGAATTTATAGAGATTTTAGAAACATGCTAGCGATGTGGTTATTGAGACATATTGTCTTTGCCACTTTTGGTCAATGAAATACCGGTACACCAACCTATTGGAAGTAAGCTTGAGGCTAGCTTGTAAACAAACTCTTATAGAGAGACAGCGATTGGCTAACCATAACACACCCCTTGTTTAATGTTATCGAGATATATGCTATCCTTTCAATTCGGAAAAGACACATGCATTACAATGTAATGGGAGTGAATATAGCAATTGAAATATAGAAGTACATTAGGCTAGTGATTTGTATTCTAATTTTAGACATGCACCTCAGTGTGAATGGCCATGGTTAATTTTTGTTCACCCGCATTTGTTATAAGTCATTCATCACTGATAAAGAAAGCATACACTTGAATGGACCTATATATAAAAAAAAAATTAGGTTGCGATATAGGTATGGGTGGGACCTATGTACATAGAACAACGCATGACAAGCACGGCTTCATTAGAGGGTGGGTTGTTAGCATATTCGGGGCGGTCGGTTACATTTGTCTGGCCACTTGTCCATCTCGCCAGAGTTTAGAACATACGGCACCAATTATTTCACAAGTAACTAACACACTGTGAAATTAGAATTTACCTAGGGGGTGCACACTCCTATCCGTATATCCGTATGACATTGTGAATAACCAACACATTGTGCAATGACGATCAACCAGGGGGCGTACACTCCCATTTGCATCACACCAACGCAACCAATAATATAATTGTGAACTGACAATAAAATATGAGAACTCACGCCTATTGAAGTACAAAAACAAACAGCCTTTACATAGTTACCAATTCCAGACATACCCGCAAATGAATAGAAAATTAGATTCTAAATTTCACTACAAGCCGACAATGGTAAGAGAATAATGCGATCACCAATGCTTGTATTTATTCACGTTTAAGTTCTAAGTGCTAACTTTGTATTTGTGCCTAAAGCAGATAATGATTATCTCCCAGTAATATTATAGGGTAATGCAATTTCTTTTTTATATATGTATGTATAATCACTATTTGCAAACACAAACAATAGCCTATCCAGATTTGGAGATGATTGTAACGTACAGCATATTTTAGTATTTCAAGTACAGTATATCTTATATGTTTATGAGAGGTATGTTCCACCCCTCAATCAGGGACTCTGGTTACACTAGACAGGTGTAAGTTATTAATTAGGAAAGACAACCCACTGAAGGGAGGCAAATGTTTGTTAGTAAGGTTTATAAGGCAGAGGTAGGATGGAGAGTTATTTTATGCCTGATGAAACGGTCTGTGAACTGAGAAACGTGTTGCAATTATTGGGGTAACATTGGTAACCCTGTTATCCACTTTTAATAACAACTATTGTGTTGTTTATTTTTTTTTTTTTTTAAATATATTTTTATTGAGGCAATAACAAAGTTAGGTTTACAAACATTGCAATAAATACAGTGTTGTAGGTGATAATACAAGTCATTAACTTCCCAGAGTTACAAACATTCTCTGACTGACGATGAGGTCGGGGAGTTGACCCTAATGCTGCCCCGTTTAGAACTTTAATAAACAAAACATACAAACATCAACAATATCAAATAGATCCACTCATCGGATCTGCAGTCTGGTTCCTTCGGGAGACTTAGTTTTCACAGACATAGATGCTCATTGGGAATCACATAGAATAGTAAGTGGTTATTATGCGTATAGGACCATCTAAGATATATTGAGGTTAAGTTAAGAACTACTGAGTGGAAACCACCCAATGGACACAGCTTGGGAGTGGGGGAGAATTAGGTGGCCCGAAGAACTATTGGCAGAGAAGAGTATGAGAGAGGGGTAAGAGAAAGGAAAAAAAAAAAAAAAAAAAAGGAAAGGGGGGGGGGCAGGGGAATGGAGGGAGGAGACTCAGCCGTCTCAGCGGAGCGGCCAAATCGCCAGTTATTAAGTTTCACCGCAAACTACTCGCCTAACTGGTGGTTAACTTACTCATTAGGGTCTTTAATCCTCCTATATTCTTCCCAAGGGAGCCAGATTGAGCAGTAAAGGTCATAACGACCTTCAACTCTCAGCGCATACTCTTCCATTTTCTGGATGTAGTCTATAGAATACAGAACTGGGTTTAGAAGGACCGGGGTGTGTTTCGCCCACTGTCTAGCGATGGTGAGTTCCGCCGCCAAGAGGATGGTAACTCCCAGTAGGCGGGATGGTTTTGGGAGGTTCTGAAGTCCAAGGTGGAAAAGCGCAGTTTCGCTAGTGAGAGTATCAAGAAGGTCCAGCTTTTGTAGCAGGGCTGTCACCTGGGCCCAGAAGCGCCCCAATTTGGGACATTCCCACCAGATGTGCAGATGGGTGCCACGTCGCTCGCAACCTCTCCAGCAGTCTAAGGACCGTGTGGGGTACATTTTGTGTAACCTGGTCGGGACCCAATGCCACCGAAGCAGAAGTTTGAGATAGAGTTCAAACAAATTAGAGCATCGAACTGCTGCAATAACGTTTTGAAGGGCTCGTTGCCATCTTCCATCTGGAGTTACCGCCCCCAAGTCTCTCTCCCAAGCCACCACCGAGTGAGTTTTTGTGAAATGAGGCGAGTTAAGGAGAGTTCTATAATGGAAGGATAGAGTGCCCCGCAGGGATTTACCCCCCAACCATCTCCTCTCCCATTTGGTGAGGGTTCTCAAGTTTGATCTCCGGAATCCCCAGGACAGGAGAAGTGATATCAGACGAAGGTATTCGAAGCATAATTCCCGAGGGAAATGTGTGTTGTTTATTTTAACCTTTGTTTTTAATAAATATTTGGATTTAAAAAAAAAAAAAAAAAAAAAAAAAAAAAAGAGGCGCCCCTCTGTTTCTCTTCATTTTTTATAGCTATACCTGGACCAGCCGGTGAGGAGGAAGCAGCCAACACAGAAATTAGTCCATATAATCAAAGGACACTAATAGCTTTTATTATTCCCCTAAAAGGGAATCACATGTTTTAAGACAATAGCATTTCAATTGTTTGTTACATATTTTCTTGTTATCATTATCACTATATATAGATGTAAACCATTCTATTGTCTATTATTCAGCGCCCCCTCCTTTGTAATCAGGTCACATTGTTTAAACATATAAATATATATGTATATAAGCAAATACATATATATTTAACATTGCTGCCATCGCTGCGCTAATTACCCCACTCACGTTCACATTGCTGTCAACTTGTAATACCCGCATACATTAGCGTGCGCTGGTATTACTCAGTGAAACCCAAATACTACTTTCACGAAAGCGATATTTAGCGCTCTACCTGTAATCTGGCCCTTTCTATTTTACGGGATAATTGTGTATATGCTGGATTTATTTATTACTGTTAATAAAGCAAACCCATCCCTTTAATAGCCTAATTTTGTGTCAATTGCAGGGGTATGAGACTCATTTTTTTAAAAATTCTCTCCTTTTTAAAAAAATCAGATCTCATGTCTATCTGTTTAATATATGTGGGGATACAGAGGCTCTGAAAGAGTGTACCTCCCCCTTAATAAAAAAAACTCCTTTGTGACTAATGTTGTAGATGATCATCATTACCATATTAATCACCTCAAGAATAAAGGGGCATGTGACCCCAAATTCAAAAAGACAGAATCTTTCAAAGTGAGGTTACAAGGCTCTAAGTAACACTGCAGACTTGTTCATTCCGGGTGATGGACAGACCCTGCTCTTGAGCAATTCATTGTGTAAGAGTAGGGAGGGGAGCTGCGCAAGGATTTTCTTATGTTTTGTCTACTCCAGGATTTTTATTGTTTAAAAAAAAGATAATCCCTTTATTACCCAATCACCAGTTTTGTATAACCAACATATACTTGTTACCTCTGTGATTACCTTGTATCTAAGCCTCTGCAGACTCCCCATTTATTTCAGTTATTTTGATAGACTTTCATTTTAGCCAACCAGTGCTGGCTCCTACGTAACTCCATGGGAGTGAGCACAGGGTTATCTATTTGCACACATGACCTAGTGCTGTCTAGCTTTAAAAACTGACAAAATGCTCTGAGATAAGAGGCGGCCTTAAAGGGCTTAGAAATTAGCATATAAGCCTACTAACGTTTAGCTTTTCACAAAGAATACAAAGAATGCAAAGCAAATATGATGATAAAGTAAATTGTAAAGTTGTTTAAAATTGCATGCCCTAAGTAAAATTTGGATAAAATTGTCCCTTTAAGTGTTGAGGACTTTGCCCGTCCTTGCTTTGATAAATTGATGCCAGTGTAAAATATATCATTATAATGGAGTAGAAACTAAAAAAAACAAACTACAATTTTGCTGATATGATGAAATAACAGGACCTCTACTGTTGTTACTATCCTTCATAATATTATATGCACTTCCATCTGCAAACACCTTTATTTTATGTGACAAAATTCCCCCTCCTCCTATTTCTCTCCTCCAAAACACACAATTCTCATTCTTTACAATTCTATTATATAACATACATGGTTCATTTCCTATGATATATTTGTATATTATTTTTAAGCAACATCAGATGACATTGAAAGTCTGCAGTATGATATTGTTCTTCTTCTTGCCAAGCCTCTTGTTAATAGTTATCTATTCCAGAGATGAAACTGGGCAAGGTAATGCAATATAATATTTGTGTGACTCACTGGCAATGATTGTGAATTCCCTTGCAGATACCTTGCTGCCTTCATTTTTGTTTCTCACTGCATGTAGATCAGAGATTCATTTTGCTGTAATTACTTGCTTTTCTTAGGAACAGCAAAACATACTGTATGGTACCAGTGGCAGATATAGTTTTTCTGTTTAATATAGCAGATTCATGGCTAATAAAATACATACTCTGGATAATAATTTCTGCTGATCAAGCATGTTTAATTGTAGGCCATATGGGCCATATGTGGCCCTCTACACTAGTTTTTGCAGCCCAGGAGTAAACCAGAACTAAGAATTTGTGCCATAGCTTAAGTCACCAGAAGAAAAGGTGGAACAAATATGTGTGTTTTGGTGAATTGGTTGGGCACACAAGGCAGTATCAACTCAAAATATAGCCCTGGGTGTGAGAACAGCAGATAGACAGTACCCTGCAATATTGTGCCACTGGACATTTTTAGGAAATATATAATTTGTGTGTTTAATAACCATACATTTACTGTATATGCAACCCTTAAAGGGACATGAACATTTTTAATTCATGTATCTGACACATAATACAATTTTAAACAACTTTCCAAATGACTAGAGATGTGCAGCCAATAATTTTTTGTTTCGGAATACATTTTTATTTTGATTCTCAAGAGCAAGTTAGGGTTAGAATTAAACCCCTAACAAATGAATACTGATGATTTGCATCAGAAAGAATGCACAAGTCTGCAAATTACTTCTATTATCTAATTTGCTTAGTTCTGTTGGTATTCTTTGTTGATATTCATACCTTGGTAGGCTCAGGAACTGGGAGCTAGCTACTGATTGGTGGCTGCACATATATGCCTCCTCTGATTGGCTTACCAATGTTCAGCTAATTCATAGCAGTGCATTGCTGCTCCTTCAATAAAGGATAACTTTGTTTAAAATGGCATGCTGTATCTGAGTCATGAAAGAAAGAATTTGGGTTTCATGTCCTTTTATGGCTTCTGAAATATTGATCTGTGGCCCTTTTGTTTTAGGAAGTTGGCTATCATTGCTGTAGATAACAATTTAACAATACCCTTGGTTACAGTAAACCCAAATCTGTCAGAGTAAAAATTACATAATGTCCTAGACGTTTTGAAAACAAACTATAATCTGAAGGCAAGCATAAACATACAAGGCAATATGCCCTGATGTATGTATTATACAAGTGGACATTGTGCAGATCAGTAGGTTACATCAGAGAAATGTCATAGCAAACAGCCAATCAGCACTCCCTGATAGAGGCCTAATCCCTCCATCTCAGCACATCCGCATCCCCCATCTTCCCTTCAGATGCCAATATACTGTATGTTGACCAGATCCGAGGGGAAAAAATGGTACGCTTTATCGATGACACACAACATACTCAATATGAAAAGGATGAATTATTAGACTAGGTTTTGGTTGTACTATTTCAAACCATTTATTTTTAATTAAACAATGAATGAAAATAATAGCTGCATTATTATCTCTGTGTTTAATTATAACAACTTCACATAAAACAAAAACATTGCTAAAAACATACAGGTAACAATATATACAGTTCCCATCAGTGACTTTTTTTTTCTAACATCCTCCTCCTACCAACCTTAAAGCCCCAACACTGTAGTGCAGTTGTTTTTTATTTTTAAAAAATGCTGCATTTTTTAAAATAAATAACAAAAATGCTTTCTATTTTGAGGGTATTTGGGGCACTTTTAGAAGGTTAACCAGAGATCGTATCACTGGTTAGTTTTCTGAGCTCTAATTGCTAACGAGAGCTTGCGGAAGCAATAACCA
Source organism: Bombina bombina (assembly GCF_027579735.1). Lineage (NCBI taxonomy): Eukaryota > Metazoa > Chordata > Amphibia > Anura > Bombinatoridae > Bombina > Bombina bombina. The sequence goes on from NC_069504.1 coordinate 827,772,981, forward strand.
GCCAACGGGCACGCAATAATTTAGCGCTCCACTTATAATCTAGTCCTAAATAAGTAAACAGTCATGATAAAAAAACTGGGACATTCATTTAATAGTTCTGGGGACAAAGGGACAGTGTGAAAAACTTGACAATCCCGTTAAAAATGGGACATCTGGTTACCCTAGAATACATCCAGATTGATGCAATGTATTTATTTAAAAACAATTCAAATAAGGGAACCAATCAAACAAGTAATTTAATTAAAACATGACTAGGTTTAAGGGAGCTAGATGGGGTTGATTATTTAAATCCCTCGATCTCAGCTCACTTAAAGTAATGGTAAAGTTTATATTACTTAAAAATAATTATTGAATCTAACTTGCATAGTAATTGTATTTCCATTTATCTTTTTTTTTGTTTTTTAACGATTATTTTTTCATTTTTATCTGTTGGATTATTCCTCATCTGGCCGCCCACTTGGGGATATTTTCACCTCCATCCAATCCACTTTGCAGTCATACGGCATGGATAAAAATACATCCTAAGAGCCACTAGCTAAGAGAAATCAGAGCTCATCCATGACAAATGCTGAATCTCCAATGTATGTTTCACCTTTCACTCCTTGACAAAGCTGGAAAGTGAAATGTACGACGGAGATTCAGTGTTATGTCACAAGGAGGGGCGAACGCTTTGCTATACATACACAAACTGAATAGTTAATGAACTTATGGCTATTGCAAGTTGTAAAGGGTATGTTTTAAGATTTTGTTTTCTATTCATTTTCTATCAGGTTCTCAATGTAATGACCCCTGAGTGAAGTTTTAAATTTGCACAATTGTGTATTTTAATAAAAGTGGAACCACTGTACCATGGGTGTCTTCTGATCACTTGAGCGCATACCTTAGAGCTACTGAGCTCAGTGCTTTGTGAGTACTGTTACTTCTGTACCACATCAATATGCATTGAAACAGATTAAAACTATGGGGTTGTTCCTTTGTTTTCTTTTCTTTGAGGTTCAAAGAATTTATATAATATACCTTGGATATTGTTTCATTGGGAACTGTGGCCACACACGTTTCGACTTAAGTATCAGTTATGTTCTATTGTGTACATGGTGATAATATATTCACAATTTTTTTCATTCTCTTATTTTTATGTTTTTATCACTTTGATGTAAATAAGTTTTTGTTTATTCATATGATTACCTTAATATCAGGTACCAATTTGTTTTTCTTTTAAAGTAGTTAGCAAAATGAAAATGTAAGACTGGTAAAATTGTCACTTAAGTATATTGGTATTATATTTCATAAATAGTAAAATAAGTTTGAAACCACATCCTCCAATTTTGTTTTATGGCGATTCTCCAGTTTATACTGCACTTGACATTATCAGTATATTTATGTTGGACAAGATATTCAGAGTTAGTATTTAATCTCTTACTATTTAATAATGTAGCTGTGATTTATTACTAAAAATCTAATTATGTGATGTTGATGACCTATGTATATGACACTTTGGGGTCTATTTATCAAAGCGTCAATATCAGTGCATTCGCCGGCGTCAATAAACTCGTCAAACAACGCTGCCACTGATCTACATATGATGCTCCTATTTATGAAAAAGTCTTAAGTAAACAGGCGCGTCACGTACGACGCAATGAGCATCGGACTGAGCATCAGACTTTTGTTAAATAAGAATATTCAATGTCGCGAATATCCTTATTTATCTCATTTTTTTACCCTTGCGTGTATCTCATAGGAAGACTTTTTAGTCTTCTTATTGCAACTGTATTCATACCATTTGTACATATCTCCTTTTTTCAGCAGAGGTATTAAATAACTTTAGTTTGTAGAAATCTCATAATATGGGAAAATATCACCATATTAAATGCAAAAATATAACATTTTGTATAATTTTCAAGGAATACTTACGGCTAGATTACGAGTTTTGCGGTAAGAGGGGTGCGGTACTAACTTGCACGTTATTGTCACCGCTCACTTACCTACAACGCTGGTATTACAGGTTTTTTTAAACCCGGCGTTAAAAGGCAAGAAGTGAGCATAGAGCAAAATTGTGCTCCATACCGCACTCCAATACCAGCGCTGCTTAAGTCAGCGGTGAGCTGGTTATACGTGCTTGTGCACGATTCCCCCATAGACATCAATGGGGAGAGCCGGCTGAAGAAAAAGCCCAACACTTGCAAAAAAGCAGCGTAAAGCTCCGTAACGCAGCCCCATTGATTCCTATGGGGAAACTAAATTTATGTTTACACCTAACACCCTAACATGAACCCCGAATCTAAACACTGCTAATCTTACACTTATTAACCCCAACATCGCTGACACCTACATTATACTTAGTAACCCCTAATCTGCCGCTTCGGACATCGCCGCCACCTACATTATACTTATTAACCTCTAATCTGCTGCCCCCAACATCGCCAACACCTACATTATATTTATTAACCCCTAATCTCCTGCCCCCAATGTCGCAACAATCTACCTGCACTTATTAACCCCTAATCTGCTGTCTCCAACGTCTCCACCACTATAATAAACATATTAACCCCTAAAACGCCACAATCCCGCATCGCAAACACTAGTTAAATATTATTAACGCCTAATCTGCCGCCCCTAACATCGCCGCCACCTACCTTCATTTATTAACCCCTAATATGCCGCTCCCAACGTCGCAGTCACTATACTAAATTTATTAACCCCTAAACCTAAGTCTAACCCTAACCTTAACACCCCCTAACTTAAATATAATTAAAAGAAATCTAAAGAAAACCTACTATTAATAACAAAATAAATCCTATTTAAAACTAAATACTTACCTGTAAAATAAACCCTAAGCTAGCTACAATATAACTAATAGTTACATTGTATCTAGCTTAGGGTTTATTTTTATTTTACAGGCAACTTTGTATTTATTTTAACTAGGTAGAATAGTGACTAAATAGTTATTAACTATTTACTAACTACCTAGCTAAAATAAATACAAATTTACCTGTAAAATAAAACCTAACCTGTCTTACACTAACACCTAACCTTACACTACAATTAAATCAATTACCTAAATTAAATACAATTAACCCCTTAATGACAACTGACGTACCAGGTACGTCATGCATTAACAAGCAGTTAATGACAATGGACGTACCTGGTACGTCAGTTGTCTAACAGAGTGCTGGAAGTGATCACAAATGCTTCCAGCAGCTCTGAGGGTATTGCAGTGATGCCTCGATATGGAGGCATCCTGCAATACCACTTTACAAGCCTCCGATGCAGAGAGAGCCACTCTGTGGCCCTCTCTGCACCGGTAGCTATAGTGCCGGGTGTGGTAGCGATAGTGCCGGGTGTGAGGGTGCGCGCGCGTGCACAATGCGCGTGCGCGTGCACGATGCGCAAGTGTGCACGATGCGTGTACACGCGCGCAAGTGTGCACGTGCGCGCGTGTGCACGTGCACCATTAGCCACACTGACACCAATGAATGAGGGCAGAGAGGGGAAAAAAAGGGAATTTTTTAAAAAAATGGGGGGTGGGGGTATTGTGGGGGGCTGCTACACTACAGAAATAGTTTTTTAAGTAAAAAATAAAATAAAAATACTTTTTGGGGGGTTTTTGGGGCCAAACTGGGTACTGGCAGACAGCTGCCAGTACCCAAGATGGCGGTAATTAGGTAGGGGAGAGGGTTAGAGAGCTGGAGGGGGGATCAGGGAGGTTGGGGCTAAGGCAGGGGTCCATCACAGCTAAAATACTTTATTATTTTTATTTAAAAAAAAAAACAAAACTCTTTTATTTAGTACTGGCAGACTTTCTGCCAGTACTTAAGATGGCGGGAACAATTGTGGGGTGGGGGAGGGAAGAGAGCTGTTTGGGAGGGATCAGGGGGTGGGATGTGTCAGGTGGGAGGCTGATCTCTAAAATTAGCCCTGCAAGCTCCCTACAAGCTACCTAATTTAACCCCTTCACTGCTGGGCATAATTAACGTGTGGTGCGCAGCAGCATTTAGCGGCCTTCTAATTACCAAAAAGCAACGCCAAAGCCATATGTCTGCTATTTCTGAAAAAAGGGGATCCCAGAGAAGCATTTACAACCATTTGTGCCATAATTGCAGAAGCTATTTGTAAATAATTTCAGTGGGAAACCTAAAGTTTGTGACAAATTTTGTGAAAAAGTGAACTTTTTTTTTTTTTATCGCATTTGGCGGTGAAATGGTGGCATGAAATATACCAAAATGGGCCTAGATCAATACTTTGGGTTGTCTTCTAAAAAAAAATATATACATGTCAAGGGATATTCAGGTATTCCTGACAGATATCAGGGTTCCAATGTAACTAGCGCTAATTTTGAAAAAAAGTGGTTTGGAAATAGCGAAGTGCTACTTGTATTTATTGCCCCATAAATTGCAAAAAAAGCAAAGAACATGTAAACATTGGGTATTTCTAAACTCAGGACAAAATTTAGAAACTATTTAGCATGGGTGTTTTTTGGTGATTGTATATGTGTAACATATTTTGGGGGTCAAAGTTAGAAAAAGTGTGTTTTTTTCCATTTTTTCCTCATATTTTATTATTTTTTTTTTTAGTAAATTATAAGACATGATGAAAATAATGGTATCTTTAGAAAGTCCATTTAATGGCGAGAAAAACGGTATATAATATGTGTGGGTACAGTAAATGAGTAAGAGGAAAATTACAGCTAAACACAAACACCGCAGAAATGCAAAAATAGCCATTGTCATTAAGGGTAAGAAAATTGAAAAATGGTCCGGTCATTAAGGGGTTAAATAAATTAAATACAAATACCTAAATTACAAAAGAAAACAAACATTAAATTACACAAAATAAAAAACTAATTAAAAAATATTTAAACTGGGGGCGGAGCAAGCCACGCAGGATGATGGCTGCCTTTTGAAAGAGCTCTCATCTCCAACTCCGGCTTCAAGCTCACTAACTATGTGCAAACCCCCTTAAAACCTCTATAACCCCTATAGAGAACATCTCTAGAGACCCTCCCCAAGATATGGACCACTTACGGCTTTAAACTAAAGCACTATCTCCCCCAGTTCTTTCAAAGACATTGCAGGCTACCACGCAGCGGCGGACTCCCCCCTGATCACTACCTCCCCTTCAATCACCGGACCCAGTGACCCACAGGTACCCTTCGGCGTGATTTCACAGGCAGGAGAACACTCCGGATTTGCCTGCTACCGCTCGCACTGCTGATATACTGTCTGGCGTGACGCTACCACGCGGCCTACAACCGAGGCCTGAGACTGTCTGCTCCTAATCACGCCTGCAGCGGTAGCCTTCAGATTCTTCCTCGTAGTGAGTATTGGCCTCTACACACTCAGTTATTGCTCATTACATCCACCCTCCTCCAGACCTAACACACAGGGGACAAATAAGACTCATACAGGAGGGCCGAGCTGACAGACCCACACTCTTACAGGAGCTCCGGACTTACCCGCAACCGCTTGCACTGCTAATCCGCTGCCCGGCATTTTGTCACCACGTGGCACACAACGGAGGTCTGAGCCTGTTTGCCTATAACTCGTCTGCAGCGGTAACCCTCAGATCCCTCCTCACAGTGAATACCAGCTGCAGCGAATTCAATTACCGCACACTCCCAATAAATATCCCCCTCCAGGCTCATCACACAGGTGTCAAATCAAGTTTAATGCGGGAGGGTTGAGCTGTCAGTCTCACGCTTCGTCAGAGTATAAAGTAAAAAAGTTGTGATACCGGCCTAATACCCCCTACAATCTTTTGCTGACAGGTTTAAAAACGGACTGTGCTCCCCTTTTTTCCTCACCTTGAATTTCCGTCATCTGAATACCTCATTGTGGTATAAACTCTGCTCTCTGCAACAGACAAGATCACTGGCCACACAGCCCCCCTATAACCAATCATTGCTGCTGCCCATTTTACTTTAAACACCTGAAATTATATCTTTGGTCTTTTATGTAATGCCTGGCAAAAGGCAGGTCAAATCAGAAAAACTGAACCCCACTAAGACTCTCAACCACTATCTCAAGCCCCCAGGGGCCTCAGCACCCATTTGCTCAGAGAGTGATCTAACCTCTGCAACATCAACAATGAGCAACCCCATGTCTACAGAAGCCCCCTCCAACATGTTTGTCACTAAATCAGACATACTTCATCTTTCATCTAAGGAAGATGTTAAAGAAATACTCCAGGAAATGAGAAGCCTCTTTGGCGACCTACGCAAAGACATGGGGGCGCTTGACCAGAGAGTTACAGAATTGGAAGAGAAGCAAGAGACCATAGATAATACATGCCAACAGATTTCATCCCGTTTCTCAGACCAAGACCGCAAGATTAATGCTATGGCTGACAAATTGGAAGACCTTGAAAATAGGTGCCGCCGCAACAATCTGCGTATCCGGGGTGTCTCAGAAACTGTCTTTCCCCCTGCCATAGAAGGATATCTGCAAGCTCTCTTCAAAATTATAAGAGATAATCCAACAGCAGAGAATATAGCAATTGAAAGGGCACATAGGGCGGTAAGACCCAAACCTCCCCCCAAAGCACCACCCAGGGACATCATAGTTAAATTTTCAAGGTATAAAGACAAGGAAGAGCTTCTCCGGTGTGCTAGATCAAAACACCCTATTTTTCATGCTGGGGAGGAGATCTCTTTGTTCTCAGATCTATCTCAAGCAACGCTCCAGAAACGGAGAGAACTTGCTCCTATCACGGCTTCCCTGAGAGATCGCAAAATACAGTACAGATGGGGGTTTCCAGTATCCTTGATAGTCTCGGACAACAACAGAACACTAACCTATAGACCTGGAGATGACATTCAAGCTTTTTGCAAGGAACTTTCCATACCATACTCCGAGCCAACAACAGCTGACACCACCCACCCCCCCCCTCGAGACCCTCACTAGCTCAGGGGCCTACCACTTCAAGAGATGACCCTCATTAAGGTGGATATACACTTACTGCTATACGAATCTTGCCTTTTGCTCCCAGTCAGGCAGGAGTGCCAACACCATGTTGGACCCTCAGACTGGGGAATAACTTTATTGAACTAAGGGACTCTCTGACCCCCTCCTTCATGGGGACCGTATCCTTTTGAAACTGCTTGATTTGGCTGACACATTAGGCCACATAAGATCTGTTTACCAATGTGTTAGATTGTTTAATTATTACTGTGTTAACGTTCAAATTTGTTTACCTGACCTGTTGTTCTAACTTGTCCTCTCTCCTAGGTTTATTCGATAGAGCACTGTTTTGTTTTATTGTGTACGCTCCAGAGTATAAATGTACAACAGATCGAGTTAAGGCTGTTGATAATATCTTAAACTCACTATCTACCTCACTTCTCTCTCTCACCTAACAGTAGAATTTTAAGATCTATCTAAGCTATTTTACAACACCAACTCAGATGGCATCCCCCATTAGAAGAGATGCACTTAGTTCCTTGCCCTCACATATTACCACATCCCACAAAACCTCCCTAGGAACTCTGTCCCGACACACAGTGAGAAATATTCTAGCATGAAAATCTTATCTCTCTTATACGTAATAGGTGTCCCCATTCCCCAAATATTGAAAAAAGTAGTTCTCCCCCTTCCCTATTTTTTTTTCTTTTTTTTTGTTTTTCTGTTTCCACCACCCTACTTGCACATTAGTTAGCTTTAAATCTCAGTAAATTTGCATCTTCTCTAGCCGGAGAAGGAGATACTTCCCCACTGTAGTTCCTATTCTCGTACCCTTCTTTATTCTTCTCATAAGGCTCTCTTTTTACCTTTCCTTAATCTCCCACCAGACTCATCTCTGGTTCATCCTGCCTTAACCTTCTATCCCTGTTTCACCTTCTTTCCTCACCTCCTTGCCCTTCTTGCTATCTTTGACTTGTGGTATCCCTTTTTTTTTTTTTTTTTTTTTTTTTTCTTTTTTTTTTTTTTTTCTCCCCCTTTCCCTCCTCCCGCTCTCCCCTCGCACCTCTGCCTAACTCATACAGAACATGGCGGGCAAAATTAGCAGGTTTCAAGACCACTCCTTGAGATTAACAACAATTAATGTGAAAGGGCTTAATAGCCCGGGTAAAAGGTCAATTACGTACAAATAACTTGTCAAGCTGGGGAGCCAGATAGTCCTGATTCAGGAAACGCATTTCCAAAAACATAAGGAACCTAGATGGCATACTCCCCACTTCACCACGGCGCATTTCGCCTCAGGACCCCAAAAGAAAAGCGGTGTTGGCATCTTAATTCACAGGTTCCTTCCCCTCCAAATTTCCCAAATTGTTAGAGACCCTGACGGCCGCTATATCCTTCTGACGGGTCAGCTTTTCGGGCAGCAAATGTCAATACTTAATATTTATGCTCCAAACCAAGCGCAAACTGCCTTTTTTAAGAAAATCTCCAACCTGATATTAGACCAGGCTAAAGGTACACTCTTTGTCGCTGGAGATTTTAACATAGCTTTTGAACCTACTCTGGACTCCTCAAAGGGGACCTCATCTATACCTAAGACTACCCTTAAAACAATCAGAAATACTTTCTCTAAACTTGCTCTACATGACGTATGGAGGACTTTATACCCCCAGACTAAAGATTACACTTTCTACTCGACTCCACACGACTGTTATACTAGGATCGACCATATACTGACTGACGCCAATGGCCAGTTGTGAAATTGGACATATTGTGAAATTGGACAGTTTTAGTTGACAGTTGTGAAATTGGACATATTACCTGGACAGACCATGCCCCAGTTTCCTGCTCCATTCTATGGCTCGACCTCCCAATCACAACCAAGATATGGAGGCTAGATGACTCCCTTCTTGACGACCCTGTCACACTCTCAGAAATTGAAAGAGATATCACTGAATACTTCTCACTAAACAGTAACACTACTACATCTCCCCAATGTGAGTGGGAAGCACACAAAGCGGTTCTACAAGGTATTTTTATCAAACGAAAAGCTAAGATTCTCAGACAATCTAGAGAAAAACACTCACAACTCCTAGAAAAGGTCGGCACCTTAGAAAGGGCACACAAACAGGACACAACCAATGAGGATCTCAAGCGGGATCTCCTTCAGGCTAGGTCTGACCTCAAATCTCACTTAACAACTACATACCAGCGCCACACCCTCTATATGAGACAACACTATTATGAAGGCGGTGACAAACCAGGTAAACTCCTGGCCAGGTGTTTACGGAGGAGGCAATTGGCCTCCTACATTCATACATTACAATCCCCAGAGGGTTCAATGATTAAATGCAACAAGCAGATTGCATCTAGTTTCAGACATTATTACAATTCGTTATACAACATCCCAAACGCAGATTCCCTCCAATCTACAGACATGCCCCCAATAGCATTTGAGGAACACCTTGACACTTATTTTCACGGCTTAGGTTTACCTACATTAGATGAGGCAGGCAGAGACCATCTCACCCTACCCATCACATTAGAAGAAATTCAACAGGCCATCAAAGATTCCCCATCGGGAAAAAGTCCCGGACCGGACGGCTTTTCGATGGGGTACTACAAGAAATTCTTTGCAGTATTAGCCCCTCATCTCCTCACATTATTCAACGACCTGCGGGAGAACCCTGCGCTATCCAGAGGTCTCCTCGAGGCGCACATAACTGTAATACCAAAACAGGGAAAGCCCCCCACCTCCCCTGCCAACTTTAGGCCCATCTCTTTAATAAACACAGACATGAAAATTCTGGCTAAAATCCTTGCTAACAGATTAAACAGGTATCTCCCTAGCCTGATATCCCCTGACCAAGCCGGGTTCATACCCGGCAGAGAAGCACGAGATAATGTTATAAAAACTATTCAATTAATAAACTTTGCCAAGGCGTCAAACAAGCCTTTAGCCCTCTTCTCGACTGACGCGGAGAAGGCCTTTGACCGCGTTCGTTGGTCTTTTCTGCGGAGGTCTATGAGAGAGATGGGAGTCCCTGAATCCTTTCTGAACATGACCTTTGCCTTATACTCCAGTCCCAATGCTAAGATCAGGGTAAACAATACTTTATCAGAGTCCTTTCCCATCAGTAACGGGACCAGACAGGGCTGCCCGCTATCCCCGCTTCTCTTTGCTATTTCCATCGAAGTCCTGGCACAAAAGGTCAGACATAATAACGCCATCAAGGGACTTAAGATAGGCCAACTTGAACATAAACAGGCTCTCTATGCCGACGATATCCTTTTTTTTTTAACAGAAGCAGAAAAATCAATCCCAGAATTGTTGTCTGAGCTAGACGACTATGGCAAGGTCTCCAACTTCAAATTGAATATTTCAAAGTCAGAAATTTTAAACATCAATACCCCCCCCAATTGCTACACCAAATTAGAGACACCTACGGAGTCCCTTTGGCCCGCCACAAGCTACAATATCTCGGGGTAAATTTGGCAACAACTACACAAGACCTAATCAAACACAATTATAACCACCTAAAAACAGACATTGCGCGAGACCTATCCTCTCGGCGCAATAAACCCATTTCTTGGCTGGGTAGGATTGGAGTGGTGAAAATGAATGTTCTCCCTCGGGTCCTTTACCTGATGCAAACCCTTCCTATACCTCTCCATGATAACTACTTCACACAGCTGCAAAAGGTGATAGAACAATTCATATGGGCAGGCACAAAACCGAGAGTCCCAAAGAAAACGCAGTACTTACCGAGAGACAGAGGGGGGCTAGGGATACCCAATCTTAGGGCCTACAAACACGCAATAGCACTTCGCCATGTGGTAGAGTGGGCACACAACGCTGACAATAAGATGTGGGTTCGACTCGACAGAGACATTTTTAAACTAAAAAATACCTCAACTCTAGCATGGACTTCACAATCACAGAGACCAAAGAACATACAATACTATCTTATCACAGCAAACATATTATCTGAATGGGACAGGCTCTTGGCCACCAGCACTCATATATCCTCCAGATTTGCCCCACTTTCTCCGCTCCTGGAGAATGTGGACATTCCCTACCATGAGCTTAGAAATAGAATACCTTGCCCTTATCCTCTTAGAACGGGCTCTATCCATTTTATCTCCGAAGCTGGCAGACTGAAATCTCAAACAACCCTAGCAGAATCCCACGGGGAGATATTCTCCTCATGGCTCCATTACAACCAACTGCTGCACTTTATCTCTCACCACAAACACAGACAAGATTTTGGCAGAGAACTCACTTACTTTGAAAATCTGTGTATACAACCCAGTCGCCCTGAACACCTGATCTCTAAATTATACAAAATAACAGTTGAGGTCCCCAATACTTCCCTGCCCTCTTATACGATTGCGTGGCAGAGAGAAATAGGCCATGAAATCGATGCAGAGGTATGGTTGAAATCATTCAAGTTAATCAAACAGTCATCTGTCTCAGCTAGAGTACAGGAGATTCAACTAAAACTGCTTTGCCGCTGGTACCTTACCCCGGCAAGGCTTTGCAAAATGTACCCCAGACTGACAAATTCCTGCTGGAGAGGCTGTGGCGGAGAGGGCACCCTCCTGCACATATGGTGGGGGTGCCCGCATCTTCTGAATATTTTGGGTGCCCCCCAAAATAAAAAAAACCCTAGCCTACAATAAACTACCAATGGCCCTTAAAAGGGCCTTTTGCAATGCATTGCCCAAAATAAATCAGCTCTTTTACCTTTAAAAAAATACAAACAACCCCCCCAACAGTAAAAACCACCACCCACACAACCAACCCCCCAAATAAAACCCTAATTAAAAAAAACTAAGCTCCCCATTGCCCTGAAAAGGGCATTTGGATGGGCATTGCCCTTAAAAGGGCATTTAACTCTATTGCTGCCCAAACCCTAATCTAAAACTAAAACCCACCCAATAAACCCTTAAAAAAACCTAACACTAACCCCTAAGATCCACTTACAGTTTTAAAGACTGGACATCCATCCTAAACGAAGATGGGAGAAGTCCTCAACAAAGCGGCAAGAAGTCCTCAACGAATCCGGGAGAAGTCTTCATCCAAGCCAGGAGAAGTGGTCCTCCAGACGGGCAGAAGTCTTCATCCAGACGGCATCTTCTATCTTCATCAATCCGGTGAGGAGCGGGTCCATCTTCAAGACATCCGGCGCGGAGCATCCTCTTCTTCCGATGACTACCCGACAAATGAAGGTTCCTTTAAGTGACGTCATCCAAGATGGCATCCCTTAGATTCCGATTGGCTGATAGAATTATATCAGCCAAACGGAATTAAGGTTGAAAAAATCCTATTGGCTGATACAATCAGCCAATAGGATTGAACTTCAAACCTATTGGCTGATCAATCAGCCAATAGGATTGAGCTTGCATTCTATTGGCTGATTGGAACAGCCAATAGAATGCAAGCTCAATCCTATTGGCTGATTGGATCAGCCAATCGGAATCTAAGGGACGCCATCTTGGATGACGTCACTTATAGGAACCTTCATTCGTTGGGTAGTCGTCAGAAAGAAGAGGATGCTCCGCGCCGGATGTCTTGAAGATGGACCCGCTCCGCGCCAGATGGATGAAGATAGAAAATGACGTCTGGATGAAGACTTCTGCCCGTCTGGAGGACCACTTCTCCCGGCTTGGATGAAGACTTCTCCCGGATTCGTTGAGGACTTTTTGCCACTTCATTGATGACTTCTCCTGGCTTCGTTGAGGATGGATGTCGGCTCTTCAAAACTGTAAGTGGATCTTCAGGGGTTAGTGTTAGGTTTTTTTAAGGGTTTATTGAGTGGGTTTTATTTTTAGGTTAGGGTTTGGGCAGCAATAGAGCTAAATGCCCTTTTAAGGGCAATACCCATCCAAATGCCCTTTCTAGGGCAATGGGGAGCTTAGGTTTTTTTTAGTTAGGTTTTTATTTGGGGGGTTTGGTTGTGTGGGTGGTGGGTTTTACTGTTGGGGGGTTGTTTGTATTTTTTTTTTACAGGTAAAAGGGCTGATTTCTTTGGGGCAATGCCCCACAAAAGGCCCTTTTAAGGGCTATTGGTAGTTTAGTTTAGGCTAGGGTTTTTTTTATTTTGGGTGGGCTTTTTTTTATAGGGCTATTACATTAGGTGTAATTAGTTTAAATATCTTGTAATTTGTTTTTTATTTTTTGTAATTTAGTGTTTGTTTGTTTTTTGTAATTTAGGTATTTAAATTTGTTAATTGTATTTAATTTAGGTAATTTATTTAATTGTACTGCAATGTTAGGTGCTAGTGTAACTCAGGTTAGGATTTATTTTACAGGTAAATTTGCATTTATTTTAGCTAGGTAGTTAGTAAATAGTTAATAACTATTTAGTAACTATTCTACCTAGTTAAAATAAATACAAACTTACCTGTAAAATAAAAATAAACCCTAAGCTAGCTACAATGTAACTATTAGTTATATTGTAGCTAGCTTGGGGTTTATTTTACAGGTAAGTATTTAGTCTTAAATAGGAATTATTTAATTATTGATAGGAATTTTTAGTTAGATTTATTTTAATTATATTTAAGTTAGGGGGTGTTAGGGTTAGGGTTAGACTTAGGTTTAGGGGTTAATAAATTTAATATAGTGGTGGCGGCGACGTTGGGGGCAGCAGATTAGGGGTTAATAAATGTAGGTAGGTGGCGGTGATATTAGGGGCGGCAGATTAGGGGTTAATAATATTGAAATAGTGTTTGCGATGCGGGAGTGCGGCGGTTTAGGGGTTAATATGTTTATTATAGTTGCGGCGATGTCGGGAGCGGCAGATTAGGGGTTAATAATTTTATTTTAGCGCTTGCGATGCGGGAGGGCCTCGGTTTAGGGGTTAATAGGTAGTTTATGGGTGTTAGTGTAATTTTTAGCACTTTAGTGTAAAACTCATAACTACTGACTTTAGAATGCGTTACAAATCTTGCGGGATAGACTGTACCGCTCACTTTTTGGCCTAAAAAAAAAAGCTTGTAATACCGGCGCAATGGAAGTCCCATTGAAAAAAGACTTTACGAAAATTGCGTAAGTTAATTTGCTGTACAGCCAAAAAAGTGTGCAGGACAGCTGTACCTACAAGACTCGTAATAGCAGCGTTAGTAAAAAAGCAGCGTTATGAGCCTTAATGCTGCTTTTTTACTCATAACGCAAAACTCATAATCTAGCCGTTAGTAAATAGCATCACAGAAATCATTATTTCCTAAGCATTTAATGATTCCACATTTAGGGGTCGATTTATCAAGGGCTGAACGGCCCCTGATGCCCCTGCTTACGTGCGAGCCTTCAGGCTCATCGGAAAAAGCAGTTATGAAGCAGCAGTCTTAAGACCACTGATCCTTAACTGGTCCGCCTTCTTTGAGGCTGTGGACATCAATCAGCCGATCCTATTCGATCGGGTTGATTGACACTCTCTGATAGTGACCGATTAGCCACAAATCTGCAGGGGGGCGGTATTGCACAAGCAGTTCACTAGAACTGTGGGCATTCAGCAATGTCTGGCGGACATGATACGCTACAGCGTATCATGTCCGCCAGACAATGATAATTCGGCCCCATTGCCTCAGCTTACTTTTCCAAAACAAAAACATTTACAATGTTTTATCTATAATGTTCATTAGCAGTTAATAATTGAAATCACAATTTCAAATATTTATTTTGTGTGCCTTAACACGATCTTTAAATGTATACTTAGTAGACCTAAAATATCTAACTATAAAAATATTAGATACATTTTAAAATGATACTAAATTCGGAGTGGTGAATTAACCCATTTTGACAGTGTATCAATGTCTCTACTCTTTCCCTAACACACACAGTATAGAAAAATACAAAAATAAAAATAAAAAATTATCCTGTATAGTATTTCACAAGATACAGTATCTTCCATGTTTACACTCACCTTGTTCTACCAATTATTTTGATTTCCGAAATATGTTATTATTTCTGAGAAATATGGGTCTATAATGCTTAACATCAATACAACAAAATGAGGCTAGCCGGTGATCATTTCATTATTACTATGAAAATCACTTGCGAGTGATAATGACACTTTATTTAAATGTGGGGACCTCACTCCTTTCACATCTGGACTCTTATATAATTCTATGGTGAGGAAATATAAAGGCCTTATCATCAGAACTCTAAAAACAGAACCAATGATTTGAGATAGTTGTCATTGTTTTGACAATAAGCTAACAGCTGACCAGAAACAGGATTAGTCATATAAAGATGAGGATTGATACTTTCAAATAAGCAACCTGGAATCTGTCTTTGTATTATGGGAGGCAGCACAAGGTATACCCCGTTTACCTTTTGTTCATTTAGGTGACCACTGTTTCGATGGTGAGCATCTGATATCTACCTGAGCATGTAAACCCTCCTTCAAAAAATGTACCTCTCTTCTTATAAAGGAAGGATTGCTTGCCCTGTTGTATCACTTATTTTGGCATGCTAGGGCATCTTTTAAAGCCCAGAACACAATAAAAGGCATCTTCTAGACAGGTGTTAGCCAGCTTGTATTGAAATAACCTGCTATATAAAGGGGCTTAAGATTTTTTTATTTGAATGAGTAATTTTCTCTTTCATGTCAGTTGTATTGTATGTTTGTTTGTTGTATGATGTCTTTAGGGGTATGGCTCCTTTGGAGTAAATATATTAGCTAAGTGATTGCCATTTTATCGCAATAACCTAGTATTGCCAACATTGGAAAGAGGGGGCTCCCTTATTTCTAAACTGTTCCCCTGTGTTTTATGAGGGGAATTACTATGAAAGTTCACCCTCCCCTCTCAACAAACACTGCCAGGTGTGTACTTGGGTCAGGTGATCATCAACCCTTAGTGATTTCATGAAAATAAGAGGCTGGTGTGACCTAATTTAACAGTGGAATACCGTTTTCCCATGATTTAACATCCCTATGATTAAATCAAAGAAAAGGGGGGTTATAATAACCCAATCCCCCACCACTAGAAATAAACTAGTTTCTAGTGGGGCATGTGATCACCATTTTTAACAATGATCAGCGGCATCCTGAGGGTAGGTTTGACCTTTCACCTGTCTCTCTATGAGCCCTTCCCAGTCAAACACCTTGTCATCTACCATATCAATTTAAAACAATGTGAACTCCACTTTATTATTTTTAAATTAGAAGTAGTTGAAATCAATGCTTGACAAATATGTTAAAAATCTAGGAGCTAGCTATATATAAAAATGTGTGTGTATATATGTATATTTAAAAATAAAGAAGCCACCTTTTATTGTAACATAAAGGCAATATAATGAAGACCACTAATTGTAGTAGTAGTAATGTAACAACTGATGCAGGGCAGCATATTTCATAATTTGTTGTAACAATCCAAGCAGGGACACAGCATATTTCTGCTCTTATTGTGTCTATTCTTTCTTATGGTATCCTTTGTTCTTCTCATCTTATTCCTCCTGAAAAGTATTAATTGTTTTATTCCTTCAGGTAGTTTTTACTCCTGTAAGCTCTTATTGTTATATATTCCTTATCACCCACTTGTTTTGTTATTTGTATAACTTCCTCACTTCTTCCTTTACCCTCTGCCTATGCACAATATTAATTCTGTCCTCCTGCCCACTCTTTACTCCTCTAGCATACAGTGGCGTCACTAGGGTTGGTGTCACCCGGTGCGATAAGTTATGGTGTCACCCCCCCACCCCCCAGAAAGCAGACACACACAAACACAAAAACACAGGCACACACACATACAAACACTCAGACACACACACACACACACACACACTCAGACACACTTAAAAACACACTCAGATGCACACACAAACACTCAGAAACACACTCAGACACACACACAAAAACACTCAGACACACACGAACACACTCTGACACACACACACACACACACACAAAAACATTCAGATACACACACACAAAAACTCAAACACACACACACAAAAACATTCAGATACACACACACAAAAACTCAAACACACACACACAAAAACTCAGACACACACAGTGAGGCATATTTAAGAAATGTCTTGCGGACCTGATCCGACAGTGCGGATCAGGTCCGCAAGACATCGCTGAATGCGGAGAGCAATACGCTATCCACATTTAACATTGCACCAGCAGCTCAAAAGAGTTGCTGGTGCAACGCTGCCCGCTGCTGACTCGCGGCCAATGGGCTGCCAGCAGGGGGTGTCAATCAACCCGATCGTACTTGATTGGGTTGAATTGTTGCGATTCCTGTCCGCCTGCTCAGAGCAGGCAGACAAGGTTATGGAGCAGCGGTCTTTGTGACTGCTGTTTCTGGCGAGTCTGAATACTCACCAGTAACACGGGCCATCAAGCTCCTTTCGGAGCTTGACAGATAGGCCCCAAAAACTCACACACACACACATACAAAATATGTAAACTGCACTGCATTAATTATAAAGCTCATGCCTAGAGCTGCTCCCTGGCTCAGCAGAGCATCAAATGAAAGATGAACAGTGCATTTTAAAAATAAATCACTAAAGAAAAGGTTTAGGTGCGCAAACTATGAAAATTATTTCAGTGCACAGCCCGGGGCCGCGTGCCTAGCGCTTCTTATGGCCAATCACCTCTGCACTCTGCCCACCCCCAGACCCCTGCCTGCCCTCCCCTCCTACCTCTTCAGTGTGCACTTAGTGTACTGTAACCGTATGGTCTGGTGGGCATCTTACGTGGCTCCTTCACTTTATAGACATTGTCAGAAAGTCATGCGGTCAGGTGCCAGGCATCCCCCTCATGATTTCCCAGTTCCCGTTTAGAGAGACAGCACAGCAGTGAGTGACTCCACTGCTCCACACGTCACTGAGCAGTGAGCATAGATAGGCAGGCAGGTTTAGCCTAGCAGCGCAACTTTGCAAGCTCCATGGCACGCCCACAACATTCATAGTGAAATTGGGCAGGGGAGGAGCAAAGTACAAACAAGTAGACATGTGCATGGCGAAAAAATTCGGTTCGGTTCGGATCGATTCTGATTTTTTGAATTTCGGTTCGGAGTGATTCAAATTTGGAAAAATTAGAATCGATTCGGTTCGGATTTGTTTCGGATTCATTCGGATTCGAATAAATTCAGTTCGGTTTTATTTCGGATTCATTCGGATTCGAATAAATTTGGCTGGATTTGGTTCTATTCAGTTCGGTTCGGAAATTCGGAATTTCGGTAAGTGTTAGGTGGGATTAGACTAGTATTATGTACTAAATTCGGCTGGATTCGGTTCGATTCGGTTCGGTTCGGAATTTCGGTAAGTGTTAGGTGGGATTAGACTTATACTGTACAATACTAGTGTAATCCATGGCCATCCGAATTTACTGAATAAATCCGAAGTAATTTGGATTTATTCGGTAATTCGGCAGTATTTTAATTCGGAAATTCGGTTCGATTCAAATCGCCGAATTTGCCGAATTTTCCAAATTTCGGAATCGATCCGAAAAGAATCGCACATATCTACAAACAAGCAAAAGCAGCCGGGAAAACTATTTGTGGAGTGTGTCTACAACTTTCCCAGTCCCACTAATGTTCACAAATGCTGGCCCCTCTAATAAAAAAATCTATGTATCTCTACATTGTATTTCTTTCAATTTCAATAAAATTTAAAAAAATAATAATAAAAAATAAATAAAAAATAAAATTATGGGGGGTGGAGCTTGGCCGCGCTGGAAAATGGCCACTGTAGCTTAGAGCTCTAGCACACTGTATAGGCCCAAGATTCTTAATTAGAGAGATAAGGAACGACCATACCACTGGAATTAAGGAGAACAGAGAGGGGAATCACCCCACATGAATCTGATGTAAACGGAGACCCGGTGAACATCTTGCATCTTATATGAATAAAATTACTTAACTGCGCAACGCAATCTGCAGGCCACAGCCGGATCCCAGTACAGACAACAACACACCTCCTCAAAGCGCCGATCTGGTGCGAAGTCTGAGTTTTCAGAGACCTGCAGACACTTACCGGTGGCAATTCACAGGCACGCAAGTCAGAGACCAGGTTACAGTTGACGCCAGAAGGATCATCACACGGAGCATCTGTCACTCACGGCACTACTCCCCGTACGAGCCTTATAGACGCTGCGCATTAGAACAGATCACAACTGCTTTCACAGGAGCTACTTCCTACGGGTAAGAACTTTCTTTACACACCCCATATGCAACAGCTCTAACGTGGACCGCATATATAACGGGCTAGTGGGTCCACACAAAACACTACTACAGGTACAGGTCACAGGACTGCAGTTACAGTTGGCGCTCTGTAGGCTATACATAAACAGAACTTGAGATATAATTAAAAACATACCTAGTACAGCTATCTCACTGCTGGTGGTCTGTTTCTCACATAGAGACTGTGAATATATATACCAATTGTGCTGCTGAAGATAAACACAAAGCAGGAAAGAGTGCCACATCAAAAAGAGAAATTAACCTGTTTGTTTAGCCCTGTTCAGAGTGCCCTTTAAACGTTACAGCTAGCACATTGGTACTAATAGTAACTCTCACTATTTAGAACAGACAGCGTCAGTATAAACTGCAGACAGTTTCTATAGAATATCTACATACATAGGAGTGTTTGCAACTACAGACCTGCTTAAACTCTACACTGGAATGCCCCAAAAGAAGAATTTATCTGGAGAAAAGAATCCCAGAGCTAGAAACATGAATCACTACCTAAAACCCATGGATTCGTCTTCAACATACACGATATCCCCTCATCCTGAACCACGACAAGGGGTGTCTACACAGACCCAGGAGACAACCGACCTACCCTCAACTTATGTTACTAAGGAAGACTTGAAATTTCTATCTTCAAAAGAGGATATTCGGGGAGTCATGTCAGATGTCAAGGGCCTTTTTGGTGAACTCTGGAAGGATCTCAATGATATCACACGTAGGGTCAACAGTGTAGAGCAACACCATGACAATATCCCGGAGGAGGTTAAAGATACATCTGCTAGGGCTCAGTATAACACGGATATTATACACAGCCTAATTGACAAAGTAGAAGATCTAGATAACCGTGGCAGACGGAATAACCTGCAAGTCAGAGGTATCCCTGAGACTATACACCCAGCAGCACTTCAGGGATATTTACAGGATTTATTTAGGACAATCAAAGGCACTCCAATGGCACCCACCATTGAAATAGAAAGAGCGCACAGAGCGTTGCACCCCAAACCCCCAGCAAAGGCGCCACCACGTGATGTCATCATCAGGGTACTCAATTTTAAGGATAAAGAAGAAATATTTAAACACAGCAGAAACAAACACCCGATCACACACGCTGGAGTGTCCTTACAAATTTTTTCCTATCTAAGTCCCACAACCCTGCAAAAGAGAAGGGAGCTGAAATTTCTTACAAGTATCCTTCAAGAACAAAAGATCACCTACAGATGGGGATTTCCTACAAGTATTGTGGCCACCAGAGGGGACCACACCGCCATATACAGAACTATAGAAGATATTGGCCCTTTTTGTAGCACACTAGGAATAACCCCTCCTCCTATTCCCAAGCCACCTAATGAAGACAGAGCTAGAAGTGATCCCAATAACGCCAATAGCCAAACTGCTAACAGGGAGTAGCGGTAGGGATATCCCTACACTTCTCGGACTGCGATTCCATCCTGGTCCACATATACCCCTTGATGAGGGGAGTTCTTACAGAATATACAATGTTTGCAGTAGAAATGATGTTTTCCCTTAAATAGAAGTACCTTATATGTATAGATACACATCAGATATTTCCAAGATGTTTACGCTTTGTTGCTGATCAAATTGAAATTTTTAGATGTGTATCCCAGTGGGGTGCGCTGCCGACCTCCCGCTGCTTGAGTGGAGGCACTACTTGTGCAGCACTACCTGGCCCTGATGGACCGTACTAGCCTCCACTTCGAGGTCCACAGCTGGGGGTTTCCATCGAGCCTCAGGGAAAATACATGAGTGGCGGTGTAGCAACTGATATCCGATTATTTCAGTTATTGTTTATGTTATTGTTTGTGACCCAGATAGTTTAGTTAAACTCCTTAAATCTACAGCACAGTAGAGAATATGTTTTTCTTTGACTTACAGTAACACATATTTAGAAAATATTTATTAGACACTTACAAAATGTTTACAAATTGATGCTGTTGAAATGTTTAGATATATGTCTACGTGGGGTGCGCTGGTGGCCTCACGCTGCTTGAATGGACGCACTATTTGTGCAACATTACCTGGTCCTGTTGGATCATACTTCTCTCCACTTCAAGATCTACAGCTGCGGGGCTCGCATCATACCTCAGGGAAGATATAAAAATTACGTTGAAGCAGCTGTTACTCATAAATCTCAATGTTATTGTTTATACCAAAGTTTGTGACTCAAATGGTCTGGTTAAACTCCTTAAACCTACAATTTTATGGGCCTAGCAGGGCACATCCCTCTAGATTTATTTGACTTGTTTTCTTTTTTGTTCCAAAATTGTGCACAGCTATCAATCAGTTGGATTGTCAATACCATCTCACACACCTGTTCTCTAGATGTGGGGCGTTACATTGGGCGGGTCCCGGTACCATTTACAGATCTATTTGCCTCCCTCATCGTCCTCCCCACGCGCTTGGCACACTCTCACAACTAGACTCAGATCAAGCTAGTGGGCACCATCATGTCGGGAACACGTAATACACCCAAGCAACATCAAATTAAACTACTGACGGTGAATGCTAAGGGTCTCAACAACCCGGGGAATCGCTCTATAGTAATTAGGGACCTACAGAGAATGAAGGGAGATATTGTGTTTCTCCAAGAAACTCATTTAATCAGATCCAAAGAGCCGAAATGGCATAACCACACATACCCGACTGCTTATCTGTCTTCACGTCCCCACAAACAGAATGGAGTAGGGATCCTTATACATCACAAACTCCCTTTTAAGCCAATTCAGCTCGACAAATATAAGGATGGCAGGTATATAATACTTGTGGGACAGCTCCATAACAAGTTGATCCCCAAATATGAAACAGGACACATTCTTGAAGGGTGTTATACATAAAATTCAGGAAACAGCCAAAGGAGTCTTGTTCGTAGGAGGGGATCTTAATGCACCTCTAATTCCACAAGCTGACACTTCCAATGGGGTCTCAACTCACTACTCAAAAGCATCCTTTTACATGACATCTGGAGAACTACACATCCTACAGAAAGGGACTTTACCTTTTACTCCAACCCTCACAAGAAATACTCACGGATAGATTATCTGTTTACTGATTCGCTGGGCATTTCATATATCACACATAGCGACATCACCTCCATAACTTGGTCAGATCATGCTCCCGTACAATGCGACATAGCATGGCCAAACTCATTCGACATGCCCTTTTTGTGGAGACTTGAGGACACCCTCTTAGACAGGCCTGAAATAAGAGCAGACATAGAAACATCCATGACTGAATATTTTACCATTAACATACAAGATGACATACCACTTACATCGGTTTGGGAGGCACATAAATGTGTTCTCCACGGAATTTTGATCAAACATAAATCTAAATTAGCCAAACTCAGCAGAGCCAAATACAATTCCATGCTCCAAGCGATTCATACCCTAGAAGAAAAACACAAAAGAGACACCACTAACATATTATTGGAAAACGAACTTTCTCAGGCACGGCTTGACTTTAGGGCACTCCTACAGGAGGAACAACACTGTTCAGCCTTAAAACTTAAACAAAAATACTATGAGGGACTGGGAGGGGATAAGGCAGGCAGACTACTGGCGAGAGCCCTTACTCGCCAGAAGCTTAAATCCTACATATACACTATGACAGATGACCAAAAAAGGACTAGACAAGATAGCCATAACATCGCAAAAATCTTCCGTGATTATTACAATAAATTGTATAACCTCTATAGCAAGAGGGAAACAGCTCACACACAGAAATTTCAAGACTACCTAGCACACACGACCCTTCCATCATTGACGAAAGAGGAATCTAACAGTTTGGAATCCCCCCTGACCCAAAAAGAAATAGCGGAGACAATAAAAGACCTCCCGAATGGGAAAAATCCAGGTCCGGATGGACTGAGCAATAAATATTATAAGACCTTTCTCCCAGTGCTCTTACCTCATATACAAACCCTGTTCAATGAACTTACAGACACAGTGACACTGCCCAGCTCTATGCTGTCAGCCTTTGTCACGGTGCTGCCAAAACCTGGGAAGGCCCAAGATAAACCAGAAAACTATAGGCCCATCTCCCTTCTTAATAGTGATATTAAGATATTAGCGAAAGTTCTTGCAACCCGAATAAACAAATACCTTCCAAAACTTATCTCCACCGATCAGGTGGGATTCATCCCTGGTAGGGAGGCCAGGGATAACACGCTGAAAATCTTCCACCTTATAGCATACGCCAAGACAAACTTAATACCCCTTGCTTTGCTGTCTACGGACGCAGAGAAAGCCTTTGACAGGGGGGATTGGGCTTTCCTGCGGGGTACCATGGTGAAGATGGAGTTCGGTGGTAAATTTCTAAAGACTATATTTGCTCTATACTCTCATCCAAATGCACAGATAAAGGTTAATGGCATTCTGTCCGAGCCCTTCCACATTACCAACGGGACATGGCAGGGCTGCCCCCTTTCGCCAGCTCTATTTGCCATTGCGATAGAAGCGCTAGCCAGCAATATTAGATATAACCCCGAGATAAAGGGCGTACAGACAGGACCCACGAAAATAAATTAGCCATGTACGCAGATGATCGTATGTTGACCATCACTGACATAGAAACATCCATGCCAGTTGTCCTGGTGGAGTTTACGGAATATGGGGCAGTTTCCAATTTCTTACTCAACCTCACAAAATCGGAACTCTTGGGCATAGCTATACCCCCAGAGACACAGACATGGCTCAAGGGAAACTCCCCATTTATACAAAAGGCCAGTACCCTGAAATACTTGGGAATACATATATCACAATCTAGCACTGAAGTACTAGAGGCCAACTATGTACAGCTAGAAAAGGAGATAACTAGAGATCTCTCCGAATGGAGGAACAAAACTATCTCCTGGCTGGGCAGGGTTGGAGTCATATATACTCCAAACGGTGCCCATTGCTCTCCCACACTCCTTTATAGCTTTGCTACAATCGTTACTTGAGGAGTACATCTGGAATGGCATCAGGCCGCAAATCAATAGACAGACTCTATATCTACCACAGGAACAGGGGGGCTTGGGTGTTCCCCATATCCCGACTTACAGGAGAGCGGTATTGTTGCAGAGGGTGGTTGAGTGGTGCTGGGCACATGTTGACAAAGCTTGGAAGCAAATAGGCGTACATACAATTAAAAAGACAAATTTGGCTGCCCTGTTCTGGACAGATAAAAATCACAGACCTACCAATATATCAAAATTGCCATTACTAGAGGAGTTGTTTAATGAATGGGACAAAGTGATTTCCATAGACTCGAATATTTCCACCAAATATGGGCCCCTTTCACCTATATACGACAACCATGACTTGCCTTTATACATGACAGGGACGGCCAACACACCCACACTCCTGTTGAATTGCGTAAATAATCTTATAACTCAAAGAAGATTTAAAACCCCACAGAAATTAATGGAAAGCCACCCGAACTTAGCCAAATCTTGGTTCATATATTCCCAAACACAACACTACATTAGTACCCATAAATACAAACACCTCTTCATTAGGGACCTGACAAACTTTGAAAGCATATGTGTGTCACCACATACACCTAAACATTTGATCTCGATTTTATACAAAATAGCCCTGCCCTCACCTGCAAATGCCCTTCCACAATACACCACACAATGGCATAAAGAACTGGGATACACTTTTACAGCTGAGGAATGGACCCAAATGTTTCTCCAAAGGGAAAAAAATATCGGTTTCAGCATGTACACAAGAATCCCATTACAAGCTACTGAGCAGGTGGTATCTCAACCCGAATAGACTAAAAAAGATTTATCCATCTACCACAGGAAAATGCTGGAGGGGTTGTGGGATGGAGGGCACCCTAGTACATGTGTAGTGTGACTGCCCATTACTTGAACAGTTCTGGGAGGCAATCTGGAAAGAAATATGCTCGATCACCAATTTAACGGTTCCTAGAAGCCCAGATGTGCTATTATTTCATTTCCCATTCAAATTCTGCTCACATGCCCAAAAGTCCCTACTTATGCTGCTACTGTCTAGCGCTAAGGTCCTTAACTGGAAATCCACCTCTATCCCTACATTATCAGATTGGAGAGCCAGGGTAAACACTATGCTACAGTTGGAGAGATACCATTACTTGCTAACAGGGCGACTGGACATACACGAAACTATGCTGACGATGTGGACAACGGCACGCCTTGACAGTAACACAGCTGAGGCCACCTAGGAGTTGGGTCTTACCACGAGTTAGGGAGAGACTAACGCACGTGCATGACCGAGGGGAGAGAGGGGTTGTGACCGGGGCCCGCCCTGAATGCTTTGAATGCTTGGAGCGCTTCAGGCGATGTGAACGCTTTGAACGCTTTAGACACCTACATTCTGACATGATTCTGTGTACTATGATTTGATTTGATTTGTTTTGTTTGTGTTTTGAACCCTGAACTAGAGTGCAGGATTAAACTTTGCACTCCATATTATAAATCAGATGATGTATTGTATGGATTCTGATTAAAAAAGCAGGGTGATCCTTATTGATGTATATAAATTTAAAAAAAAAAAAAAAAAAAAAAAACTAAGAGGAAATTGAGCAGCAACCTACAACTATGGGACTACTATATGGACTTTTCTCTGCTCCATCTCAGAGAACTATAAACATTCACACCCTGTCCGGTTAGGACTAACCCACGCTAACCTTAGTTTTCATAGTCATTTATACATGTACGTTATGCTTTGCAATTACATGAAAACTTATTGTATATATCTTTTGATGCTCAATAAAAACCTTTTTGAAAAAGGGAGGGTGTCACCCAGGTGCGGCCCGCACCTCCCTAGTGATGCCATTGCTACCATACACACAGGATATTCTCATATAGCCCTTATCTTTATTTCTCCTGTATAAACTATTTTCTACCATATAAAATCCATATGTGTACTATAAGCCCCCTTTTAAATAATCTTTATATAATCTTTCCATGTGAAATATTTGTGCTTTCACCATAAGTATAATATTTTTCTCTTTCCATAGACCATAGCTTCAGTCTTTGTTGTGTAACATCACAACCATTCATGGCCTCTATTTCCCCTTGGCATTTTTTATTATCTTCAGGCCCTCTCAGTACACTCAGCTGAGATCTCATTCTCCTTGTGCCCATTTTATGCCACTTTTCTTTTTTATGTGCCCACTCTCTACTCTAGTTGCCACTCTTTTACCTTGTCCTCAGACTTTACACTCCCTCTCTGTCACCTTAATTCCAATGTTTTCTCTGTTTGTTGTTTACCATTGTGGAATATGTTACTCTCCATTATAGCCCCCTTAATTTGCCACTAGTTTTCTATTTACAAATTAATGTAAATATTGTAACTGTCTCCAAAATTCACACCCCACTTCTCGGATAACATTTGCAGACAATACAGTGCTCATGAAGGGTGTTAAACATAGTAACATAGTAGATGAGGTGGAAAAAAGACCAAAGTCCATCGAGTTCAACCTATACAAATCTAAAATACTTACAAAAAGCTCCAGTTAAGCTTAAATAATCCCACTAAAAGGTGACCCATTTAATACTAGCAATCATATCTATGAATTTTGTTTATAGACAGAAATGTATCCAAACAATTTTTACATGTATCTAGGGTATTGGCATTCACTACCTCCTTTGGTAATGAGTTCCACCATTTTATTGCCCTTACAGTGAAAAAACATTTCTGTTGCAGGAGATTAAATCTCCTTTCCTCCAACCTTAAATTGTGACCTCTTGTCACAAACAATTTTCTTGGAATAAACAGAGCTTCTGCCATCTCTGTATATGGGCCTTGAATATATTTATATAAAGTAATGATGTCATCTCTCAAGCACCTTTTGTCTAAAGAAAATAGACCCAGTTTGGCTAGCCTCTCCTCATAGCTTAAATTCTCCAATCCTCTTATTAGCTTTGTGGCCCTTCTCTGAACTTTTTCTAGTTCTGCAATATCTTTTTTTGCAATCGGTCCCCAGAACTGCACTCCATACTCAAGGTGAGGTCTTACCAGGGCTTTATATAATGACAGAATTATGCTTTCCTCCCTTGAATCAATACCTCTTTTAATACATGCTAGTATCTTATTGGCCTTTGAAGCCGCTGCCCTGCATTGTGCACCCATCTTTAACTTGTTATCTATTACTACCCCTAAATCCCTTTCCTCCTGTGTTTGGCTAAGTCTTGTCCCGTTTAAATAATACGCTGCCTGCTTATTTTTACTTCCAAAATGTAGAACCTTGCATTTTCCTGTATTATATCTCATTTTCTATTTACCTGCCCATACTTATAATTTTTGCAGGTCCTTTTGTAACGAAAGTTCATCCTGCTCTGACCTAATGACTTTACTTAACTTAGTATCATCTGCAAAAATAGAGATGTCGCTATTTAATCCTTGCTCTAAATCATTTATAAAAATATTAAAAAGAACAGGGCCCAGTACTGATCCCGTGGGGGACTCCACTGATTACCTTTGTACAATCTGAGTATGATCCATTTACGTCTACTCGTTGCTCCCTATCTTTTATCCAGTTATTTATCCATGAGCTAACATTTTCAGCTATTCCAAGTCCCTTAATTTTGTGCATTAATATCTCATGTGGCACTGTATCAAACGCCTTTGCAAAATCTAAGTATATCACATCAACTGATTCCCCTTTATCTATATTTTTACTTACTTCCTCATAGAATCAAATTAGATTAGTTTGACATGATCTATTTCTCATAAAACCATTCTGATAAGAACTCACAATCTTGTTTACACTAATATGCTCATCAATGCAATCCCTTATAATATCTTCCCTACTGTTGTTGTCAGACTAACTGGTCTATAGCTTCCTGGATCATCCCTACTTCCCTTTTTGAAGAGTGGCACCACATTAGCTTTACGCCAATCCTTGGGTACCATGCCTGAGGATAATGAGTCTTGAAAAATTAAGAGTAGAAGTTTGTCTATAACAGTGCTAAGTTCCCTTAACACCCTTGGGTGTATTCCATCTGGGCCTGGATTTTTATTTACTTTAATATTATCCAATTTGTTCCTGATATCCTCTATACATAACCCAGTTAATGGTAAGGGCTGGCATGTTCTATTTTGTTCCAAAGTATAATCTAATGGTTCCTCTCTTGTGTATACTGAAGAAAAAAACTGGTTTAGTACCTCAGCCTTCTCCCTGTCACTGTTAATCATGCTACCCTCCATGCATTTTAATGTACCTATATTGTCTTTCCTAGATTTTTTGCTATTGAGGTACTTAAAGATTTTTTTAGGGTTAGACTTAGAATCCTTTGCAATAATTTTTTTATTTTCAATTTTGGCTAATTTGATTGCTTTTTTGCATGCTTTGTTACATTCCTTATAAATATGGAATATTGAGTCTGTACTATTTTCTTTGAATAATTTAAATGCCCTTCATTTTTTCCTAATTTCTCTTAACACATTTTTTATTCAGCCACATTGGCTTGGAATTTTTATTTTTATTTTTATAACCATATGGTATTTGTTGATATGTATATTTATTTAACAACGTTTTAAATGTTATCCATTTATCCTCTGTATTTTTATTAGAGAATAATTTGTCCCAATTTATGTTATTTAATGATTTCCTTAACTAATTGAATTTTGCTTTTTTTAAATTAAAAGTCTTGGTTAAACCTTTAAGACACTGCTTGTGAAAAGAGATTTAAAATGTGACCATGTTATGATCACTTTTGCCCAAATGTTCTTTGACTTCTATGTTTGATATTACTGTATATCTATATTATTTGATAGCACTAAATCCAATATAGCGTTACTCCTAGTTGGCTCCTCTATTAATTGTGACAAGAAGTTATACCTGAGAACATTTAAAAATCTATCCCCTTTAGCTGAATTACTAGTTTCATTGGCCCAGTTTATATCAGGGTAGTTAAAATCTCCCATAATCACAGCACTGTTATTAGCAGCCTTACCTATTTGCATTAGTAGTTGAGTTTCATCCAGGTCACTAATGTTGGGGGGCTTGTAGCATGTTCCTAGTAATATTTATTTTTATTTCCCCCACTCTTTATTTCCATCCACAGGGTCTCTACATTGTCGTCTGTAACATACATATCTTCCCTTATTGTAGGTTTAAGGTTAG
This sequence comes from Bombina bombina, assembly GCF_027579735.1. Classification (NCBI taxonomy): domain Eukaryota; kingdom Metazoa; phylum Chordata; class Amphibia; order Anura; family Bombinatoridae; genus Bombina; species Bombina bombina. The sequence continues at coordinate 827,802,197 of NC_069504.1, forward strand.
GTTTAATATACATGCAGATTCCTCCACCCCTTTTATTATTCCTGTCCCTCCTAAATAAAGTATACCCATCTAAGTTAACTGCCCAGTCATGTGAATCATCCCACCAAGTTTCAGTTATACTGATAACATCATAGTCCTCTTCTGCAACTAAGAGCTCCATCTCCCCCATTTTACCTGTAATGCTTCTTGCATTTGTTGCCATACTATTAATTTTTATTTTAAATTTGTTTTTATTAAATATAAATGCACCATACAATAATATCATAGTAGCATTGTGACAAAATCTTTCATAAACAGAAAAGTGTAGAAATAAGTAAATATTATCAACAAAAATACATCGCACTTATTGAAATAGTCAAAAACTTTTCTTTGAACTGGTGTATCATCAGTGTAGTCTTACATAGCAGCGAATTTAAAGAAAACAAGGTGTCGGGCCTTCGTTGGCCCTAATAGGGGAACAAGTAATAGGTAGGCCAATAGGGCATACTCCCTATTTTTCCAGACAGCTTGATTTCTAAAGGTTAGATTAAAATACACATCCCCCTCATGGAGAGTGGCAGAAAAGAAAGAGGACAAGCAGAAAAGCAGGGAGATTAGGACATTGTAAAAAGCAGGGAGGGGAGGGTGGAAGAGGAGAGAAAGAAGAGAGAGAGAAAACAACAAAACAAAACAAACAAAAAAACAATAGAAAGGGGAAGGGAAAGGGGGCAGAAGGAGGGAGGGGTCACTCAGGTCCCTCCTCCGGGTTCGAATCCAAAACAGCGACGCAGATAAGGCTCAATTATTGGAGTTTCAGCCAATCAGTCCACGTCTCCCAGTAAGAGTCTAGAGTGTTGTTTTCCCCTGCGACATATCTTTCCATGGTTGCAAAGTGATTTATCACTTCACAAACCTCATTTAAATTTGGGGGATCTGTCTACTTTTATGCCCGGGCTATGCACAGTTTAGTCGCCGCCAGAACATAAATGAGGAACCTCTTAGCACTTAAGGAGAAAGATTTCGGGAGAATGTGGAGCAATGCCATCTTGGGTGTTAGGTGGACATCTAAGTTCATGGAACTGAGTAATACTTCAATCTCCCTCCACAGAGGGGCTATCTTCGGGCAGCTCCACCACACATGGAGATCTGACCCTTCAAGGTCGCATTGTCTCCAGCATTGTCTAGTGGAGGACGGGAACATCATTGCCAAACGTGTAGGGACTCTATACCATTTAAACACGCCTTTCATGTACGTCTCAAAGACTGTGACACAGTGAAGTGTCTTTTTAGAAAGAGTAATGGCATAAGCCAATTCAGACTCCAAAATGGGCATATTAAGTTCACAACCCCAGGCCCGAATTTGCCATGACAGTCCAGGTGTACAATCATTAAGAAGTGTGGCATAGTGGAACGAAATGGGACGAGATCTCAGTCCCCCCTGGCACCATTTAGATTCCCATCTTGTTTTTTCTTGGAGGGATGCCGTGGAGAATCCCCTAGCCTTGACAATACTGAGTACTCTGTAGCACTCAAAGCGAAACCATAGCGGGTTTTCCCCTCCGGGTCCTGCTAGTTGCGAGGCAGTTATAAGGGTTCCCGAGTGGTATAGATCAGATACCGTCGTAATGCCTTTACTCTTCCAAAAGTCAAAGTGGATCTCCGGCGAGCTCCACATGAAACCCTTCAGACTCTGAATAGGGGAGGGGTAGGGCGAAACACCCATCCTGTGGCTAAGGTCATACCAAATACGTAAGGACTGACTGACAATAGGGTTGCTAATCTGGGCAGGGAGATTCACATGCCTAGGGACCCAAATGGCGTCCTTCAGGTCTAGGTCTGTCGATAGGGCCAATTGTTCTAGATGGTACCAGCCTGGCCTATCCGTCTCCACTCCCCATGCAGTAATATGGGTGAGCCTCGTTGCTTCATAATATAGGTATATATTTGGAAATGCAAGGCCTCCCTTAGGAAAGGGTCTCTGAAGAATTTTGTATGCGATTCGGGGAACCCTATGTCCCCACACATATCGGAGGAAAAGTCTATGGATCTGTTAAAGAATCCGTGTGGTATATTAAGTGGGAGGCATCTGAAAAGATATAATGCCTTCGGGACAAGAGACATCTTAAGCGTGGCAACACGTCCCAACCAACGATATCTCTCAATGATCCCATGCCATTGTCAAAGATCTAATATCAGCCGTCAGTTTGTCAAAGTTAAGTTTGATCATGGAGTCCACATTGTCACTAAGCTTTACGCCCAGATGGGTCAGACATTCTGTGGACCATTGAAAGTCAAATTTATCTCGCAGCATACGCAAGCGTTCTGTGGGGATGTTCATGGCGTATGCTTCAGTCTTAGCTACATTGGATTTGTAATAACTAAGCCTGCCGAACTTATCAATTAGATCAAATACCTTCGGAATCGAAGACTCCGGGTTAGTTAATAACAAAGTCACGTCGTCCGCGAAGAGGGCGATCCTTTCCTCCCATGACGGGTAGCGGACCCCAGTGACCTTGTCAGACCGTCGTATCGCTTGGGCAAAGGGTTCCATCACCAGGGAGAAAACTAGAGGGGAGAGGGGGCATCCCTGCCTGGTGCCATTGGAAATATTTATTACCGGCGAACAAAACCCCGGTCCTCTAATACGTGCATGGGGGGGCGTATACAGGGCGCGAATGGCTAAGATAATTTGGGGGGGGGAAATTAAACACTCTGAGAACTTCCCATATGCATTCCTACAGGACCCTGTCGAAAGCTTTCTCAGCATCCAGGGACAGGGCTACCAGTGGGGTACCATTCTTGCGGGCATCAGAGAATATCGTAATTAAGCGTCTGGTGTTGTCTGGACCCTGACGGCCCTTAGTAAAGCCGACCTGATCTGGCTGTATTAGATTGGGAAGTAGGTTGACCAACCTGTCCGCGATGAGTTTGGAGTAGAGTTTTGTATCAACATTAATTAGCGAAATCGGACTATAGCTACTACATAGTGTCACGTCCTTATTCGGTTTGGGGATAGCAACAATAGATGCCTCAAGATTCTCTCTCAGCATTAGGCCATCAGATTTAATTTCATTAAAGAGTGGTCCAAACACTAGGATTAGTAGCTTTGAAAACCTCTTATAGAAAAGGCCGGGAAAAACATCCGGTCCCGGGGCCTTATTATTTTTCAGTTTTTTAAGAAGCAGTGAAATTTCTCTATCCGTAAACGGTTCCAGGAGAAACTCTCCATCCTCCTCTGAGAGCGTCGGGAGCCTGAGGTCCCGAAGAAAGTCGCCAATCTCCGTAATCGAGGCTGTTCGAGATTGCTCACTATTGGCTATGTTGTATAGCCTATCATAAAATGTAGTGAAGGCTGAACCAATGGCTGCCGGGGTGCATACTCTCTTGCTGTCCTGAACGATATAGGGTATTCTTGCTGCGGCCGTTCGTTTTTTCAGTTTGCCAGCTAGAAGGGAATCCGCCCTGTTGCTTTTGTGGTAAAGAAGTTGTTTGAAGGCTGAGAGAGCCATACCATTAATTTTCATATGCTCTCTGCTGATACTTGGTGTGCTTTCCTCCATACTTTCTAATGTGACATTTCTTAAGTCATTCCTTCCTTGAGATATTAAAGGGACATAATACTCATATGCTAAATCACTTGAAACTGATGCAGTATAACTGTAAAAAGCTGACAGGAAAATATCACCTGAGCATCTCTATGTAAAAAAGGAAGATATTTTACCTCACAATCTCCTCAGCTCAGCAGAGTAAGTTCTGTGTAAAAAGTTATACTCAGCTGCTCCCAGCTGCAGGTAAAAAATTAAAAAAAAATGAAGAAATGAACAGCAGCCAATCAGCATCAGCAGTGCTGAGGTCATGAACTCTTACTGTGATCTCATGAGATTTGACATAACTCTCATGAGATTTCATAGTAAGCTTCCTTTACCTGATTGGTGAAATAATATGAGAGTGCATGATGCTAGTCCCTTCGGATGTCCCAGGACAAACACACTAAAATGCTGCTTAGAAATCCTTTACAATGGGAGGTGGCTACTGAGGAACTTTTGAGGTAAAATATCTTCCTTTTTTACATAGAGATGTTCAGGTGATATTTTCTAGACAGCTTTTTAAAGCTATGCTGCATCACTTTCAAGTGTTTAAACATTTGGGTATTATGGCCCTTTAAGGAGTGACAAATTCACAGAGTGACCTCTCTCTTTCCTATTGTATTCTAACTGACCCTCCCCCCCCTGTTGGAAGTAAACATACAAGCACACTAAAAACATACATACATACTGTACATACATGTGCACAAACAAATAAAGTGCACATGACGGAAACCTGGAATCCAGTAATCACATATGTAATGCACCTTTATACATAAACATACATACATACTAATACACACATACATACGCAAACAGGTATACATAATATACCCATAAATACATGCATACGTACATATACACACATACATAAACATGTATACATACACACACACACACAATTACATACATAAACATGTATACATACATACACACAAATACATGCATATATAATGTACATAATACACACACATAGATAAACATGTATACATACAAACACACACAATAAATACGTAAACATATATACATTCATACACACAAATACATTCATAGATTCATAAATATACACATACATACATAAATACACACACACACACAAATACACATACATACAGACAAGGAAATGATAAAAACCTTACCTCTTGTTCTATTTTCCCTTAGCCCCTTTACAGTGTGTAACCTGATCTCAGAGTGCAACTGAATCACAGGGGAAGAAGATTCCTCTGGTCTTTGAAGACATGGTAGCCCAATCAATACTTTTGTAAGTAAATTTAATTAAGGGCATATAGTTAAAGCAGACAGCACAATGTGGCCATTCCTTATTTGGTAGTTAGCTATGAGCCAGTAAGTGCTTATCCTGCTGCTATAAACTCTTTGCACGTGCTGCAGTTAAAGCTCTGGCTCTCCTAGTCCTTACTGCAGATAGGAGACAGACATGGGTGTTTTGGGGGCTACCAATAAGGGCGCCAGGGACTAATTTTAAGGCTGGCCTGGCACCCAGGTTTGTTGAGCCCTAGTTTAACCTTACCTATCCATGCATATACTGTTTAATAGAATAATGGTTTTAAAACTATTTCTTAACGCACAATTGACTACAGTCTACAGCGTGCTTGGCTTATTGCATCTTCAATGCATGGTATTACCTAAGAAAAAATACAAATTAAAAGCCAGTTCTTAAAGTTTTTTTGTTTGTTTTTTGGGGGGTTTACATAACCCAAAAGTAAGAAAAACAGATATATTTGCATTGCATTCATTTGCAGTGGAAAATCTAGAAAGGAAACAAACAAAAAAATAAAGAAAAAAAACAGTTGAATACCAAGGTTCATGCAAAAACTTTGAAGGGATAGTCTAGTCAAAATTAAACTTTCATGATTCAGATAGAGCATGCCATTTTAACCAACTTTCTAATTTACTCCTATTATCAATTTTTCTTTGTTCTCTTGGTATCTTAATTTGAAAAAGCAAAAAAAGCCCATTTTTGGTTCAGACCATGGGTAGCACTTGCTGATTGGTGGCTACATTTAGCCACCAATCAGCAAGCGCTACCCAGGTGCTGAACTAAAAAATAATAGGAGTAAATTAGAAAGTTGCTTAAGATTGCATGCGCTATATGAATCACAAAAGTAAAATTTTGACTATACTATCCCTTTAATAGACTGAAATGGAAGCCAAAGATAAATAAAACAAAAATGTAAAAAATGATTATGTGTCAGAAACAGATACAATATATGTAAATACATTTTTTACATAGTCTGTTTTTATGGTAATCAGTATTGAAAACAGCTTCATTTGGCATTGAACCATAATTAAGAAAAGAGCAATTTAATCTGATTATGATAATTACAGAATAGAGAGGTATAATGTGATTCCCAGTTATATTTTAGAACAATTTACTTTCCACATAGACCTGTTTAATTTTGCCAAAATCCCAAGAAATCAGAATATAATAATCTTCTTACTAGGGTTGGCCAGGTGCATTTTTTGGACATTTTTTTTTAATATGAACTGATTCAAAACAAATAGCACAGACTAATGTGAATAATTATTTCCTACTGCAGTTTAGTAAAATGATTAAATGGACAAAGTCAAAATTAAACTTTCATAATTCAGATACAGTAGAACATGCAATTTTAAACAACGTTTAATTTACTTTTAGGGCCCCATGTGTAAAATTGAGGGTCGGTTTCCAACTTGGGAACCTGTGATCCCTCCTTTGCGGCAAACTGGCAGCAGGCAATGTACATCCATGGCCGGTATGTACCATTACACTAGGGAGTCCAATCATGTGAGAGCAGGGCCTGTCAATGATAATGTTATGTCCCTTTAAAGTGGCATTCTAGCATACACAATGCTGTGAAAATAGTTCAAGCTAATCAACCAATGAATTAGAGAATTAGATTTTTATTACATCAGAATATCCCTTTAAACTGAATTTAGCAAAGGAATGGTTGATTCTTGTAAACCTGCATTACCCACTAATGTTATATAAAAAATATAAATATATGAGAGTTCTAGGATTAACTTTACAGTGAGTACTTCTCCCTAATTATACCACCTTTATGAAATATGATTATTGCTAGGTGTTTGAGGAACTGGGATGTTCTTGCAAGTTATGTGCAGCCCTGCATCATGGATTTTTCATAAACATCCAATTGACACCATTAGGAAAGTGCAGAAAAATCACTGTTCTGTGCACATTACCAACAACTAAGGGGGTAATCTAATTATTTTATATGTAGCCGGCAACTAAACAAGGATATAATGACTGCTTTATGTATATCACAAGCAGCCAAAATACAATTCACTGTTTTGTTTGCTATTGAAAAGCAAAAATTACAAACCTCATAGTAATTATGTTACTGTAGGCCAATTGCAGCACAAGATTCTTCATATTGAAAATAGCATGTCTTACAATCATCATCATTTTACAAAAGTCTTGGCCCCCATATTAGGCAATACCTTCCAAAATCACACAGACACACACTGAAGTCGTTTATAAAGGCTGCAGCTCTGATTTATTAACTTGATATAAAACATTAAAACAGAATAATATTAAGTATAATAACTATAAACCCCAACCCCGCCAGGGTAATTGCCCCAATATTAAAGGAACACTGAACCCATTTTTTTTTCTTTCATGATTCAGATAGAGCATGACATTTTAAGCAACTTTCTAATTTATGCCTATTATCACATTTTCTTCATTCTCTTGGTATCTTTATTTTAAATGCAAGAATGTAAGTTTAGATGCCGGCCCATTTTTGGTGAACAACCTGGGTTGTTCTTGCTGATTGGTGGATAGTCTAGCCCGGAGGACACATGGAGAAGGGGCTATTTGACCCCCACTTTATGGGAGCGATGGTAGGCTCCGCTGTGGGGGTGGAGGGTGATAGGAGGAGATAAATACTCCTCCCCTGCTGACAGTTGACAGTTGCAGAGTTGTGAGCAGCACGGAAGGGGGAAGTTTTTACTCACCTGTGACTTACCTGGAGCGGATGGAAGCCCTGCTGTCTGAGTTGCTGGCGGTTGCCAGGCAGAACGGCAAAGAATGGATCCGGGAGCGGCTGAGTGGAGGTGCGGCGGCAGTCGGTGTTCCACAGGAGGAGTCAGCGAGGAGCGGGACCAGAGGACGGCCAGCCAGGAGGTCGCGGCCACCGGAGCGCCTGAGTCCGGAGATTGACGCCGCCACATCCAGAAGAGGGAGCGCGGGACCTGGGCGGCTAGCGGATGCAGCGGTGATGCCGGATGGCGGGAGAGATCGTCGAGGAGGAGGTGGGGCCGAGTCGCGGCCTAACACGGCGCCGGTGGCTGACGTCATTGGCGGATGGCGTCAGGAGGAACCGGGCACTGGAAGAGGCAGACGGAGATCGTTGAGGAGCGGGACCGGCAGCGTGGATGCAGGTGAGTGCCACTGAGTTATCGCAGATTTGGGCGGTAAAATGAGACAAAAAGGCATCAGTGAATGTGGAGGACATTTTCAGGCGAAGGGGGTTAACGGGGGATTTTGGAGGCACATGGGTGAGCATGGAGGGGATAAAACTGGATGGGGGGCATGATTTATGAGGGAAGGGTATGGGTGGGGAGTCGGGATAAGGCTCCGGGGGGGGCTGCAAGGGCGGGGAGGCCGTTAGGGACAGGCAAAGGGATGAGGGCCTGAGTAGAGGGGTTAGATTTGTTTCGGCTCGGTGGGCTATAGTAGCGGAGGGAAGGGGTGGATGTTAGTTTTGGTCCAGTGAGCAGGTGGCACGGGAGCCGGGATAAGGCTCTAGGTGGGGGGCATAGGGGTGAGGAGTTTAGGGACAATTGTGTTTTCTTGGGGTTGAAGGCGAGGCAGGACGTAGCCTCTGTGGGTTAGGAAAGTTGGGGACAAGGGGTATAGGAGGGGAGATCTAGGATTTATTTTAGTCGCGGGGTATTTTAGGATAACCGAGTGAGAGGGGGTTGTGGGGGGGGTTTGGGCTGGTGATTGGATGTGACGGTTGAGGGGTTAGGTGGGTGGCTTATCAGGGGAAGTAGCGGGGGGGGTGGTTTTTGAGAGCTCTGGGCATTGTTTTAGGGTGTTGCGGGCTGGGAGCCGGTATTTGGGTTAGAGGTGAGGGAGCATAGGGGTATCTGAAGAGACAGGGAACTTTATTTACGGGGGCTAGGTGGTGGTATGCGGGGACTAGGCTCGGTATTAAGCACAGGGGTGGGGTTACTGGGATATGGCTGAGAGGAGGTGGGCAGCAATAAGATGTAAGGGGGAGGGGAGTGGCGGGGGGTGTGACCAGGAGGGATGGGTAATGTTGCGGCTAACAGGCACGCCGGGGGGCAGGGAAATGGTAGGTTAGGGTGGGTTGCTCATAGGGAAATGGTAGGTTAGGGTGGGTTGCTCATAGGGTATGGCCGGAGAGAAGGCCCGAAGGTATTGTAGGAGTGGGTAGGCGGAGAGGACTTTAGGTTGGTAGGAGTGGGCGGGTCTAATAAAAAAAAAAAAAGTAGGGTAGAGGCAGCGGTTAGGTTTAATATTATGGTAGGAATAGGGAAGGGGTAGGAACAGTTAGATATGTAGGTAAGAAGGGGTTTTTATTGATGGGGAGTGCATGGGGGGACAGTCTGAGGGGGTTTGCTAGGGATATTAGCTGGGTAGCTGGGGTGAGTCACGGGGGGTTAAGAGGGGGGGAAGTATAGTGGGGGAATTTTTTGGTAAAGAACAGGGCAGGGTGCAGGGTGATTAACTTTTCTTCTGGTTTCAGGGTCTGCTGTGGGAAGCAGGAGGGGTGTGGAGGCTACGGAAGCCAGGAGGAGTGGCATTGGGGAGCGGCAGGAAGATATCACAGATCCACCACTAGAGTTGGAGGCCAGTGGGAACTTTGAAGAGGAGGAACCATTGGAGGGAACGTCGTCGGGTTCAGTTACGGTTGGCCAGGTAGGGGGTATGTCCACCCTGGTGCAGCTTCTACAGATGTTGTCTCCCCAATGGAGTACAGTAGGGGCGGGGAAAGGGGAAGGAGGCTGGGGGACAGAAGGGGGGGAAAGGGGTGTATTGACTATGTCTTTTTCACAGTCTGTAGGTGCAGGTAGGAGGGAGAGGGGCTCATCGCCCGCTGTCAGGATAGGAGTTTCCGGCGGTCGCCGGAGGTCGAGATTGCCGATACGGCGGCCTCAGGGAGGAGGCAGGTCTGGGTTGCCATCCCGAGTGCGGGAGGAAAGAGAGAGAGACAGGAGCAGGCACGGCAGGGGGCGTTCTCCTGCCAGGCGAGACGACGTACGAAGGAGACTGGACATCAGCAGAGGTCCTGAAAGCAAAAGGAGGGAGCAGAGGAGGGAACAAGGGACGGAGTCGGCATAAATCCCAGTGGCGGTGCAGCAGCCTGCAGGTGAGGGTACGGCTGGGGGTGTGCCAGGAGTGACTGTGGTGGAGAGTGGAGAGAGAGGCATGATATTGGCAGGGCTGAAGGGGTTATTGGCGGCATTGGAGAAGCCTAGAAGCGGGGGAGTTCCGGTTGCGGTGGCATGGGTGGCCCCTGGTTTGGGGACGCAGGGTTTAGTAGCGCCGGGAGTAGCAGCAGGGACGCAAGGTGTGGTAGCGCCGGTAGTAGCAGCACAGAGTAGTGGCGTTGCGGTAGCAGCAGAGTCACCGGCTGCGGGTAAGGAAGTGGTTAGAGTTCCGGAAGGGGCGCTTAGGAGGCCTTGTTTATGCTCGGTGGGCCCGTTGGGTATTCTTCTAACGGCCGAGTTGCGGGAAAAGATAGGGAAGAGGGAATTTGTGGAGATATTCTCCCTGTTGCCCTTGGAGCATGTGTTAGAGGTGAAGGAAGATGAGAAGGAAAAAGGAAAAAAGGAAGAGGAGGAAAGGAAGAAAAGGTGGAGGAAGTTGCCCAAGACATTTGCGAATTGGTCACGGGCCTTTCGGATTTTAGCTAGTGTTTTTTGCGAAAAGTTTCCCAAGCAAGGGGCTTCCCTTTTTTGCTATTATGAAGAGATAGCTAGTGCCTTTGGGACTTATGGGGGCATGGCCTGGTGGAGATATGATGAGGGATTCAGGCAGCGAATGGCAGTTCGTCCGGAGATGCGATGAGACGATAGGGATATGGGGATATGGTTAGAAATGATGACCCCGTTGCGGGGGGCTCGTTCCTTTCGGAGTTCGGGACAGTCGGGGAGCATCCCTGGAGCCAGCACAGGAACTGGAGCAGCTATCCGTAAAGGGCTGTGCTTCCAGTTTAATGAAGGACAATGTAAGTTTGGATCCTCGTGTAAATACAAACACGAGTGTTCGGTGTGCGGAGGGATCCATTCCGGGGCGAAATGTTTCCGGAAGAGCAGAATGGGTAACAGGCCAGGGGGAGTGGGTGTACCGGGCATGGACGCCGGTGAAAGTAAAAAAGATGGTCCCCTGGCTCGAGGCATACGCCAATGAGCGGGGGCATGTGGGGGACGTGGAATTGCTCTTAACGGGATTTAGTTCTGGGTTTTTGATTCCTTTTAAGGAGCAAGAAGGGTCGTCCTTCACAGGGAATTTGAAGTCAGCAAGGGAATTTCCGGAGGTGTTGAGGGAGAAATTGGGGAAAGAAGTCAAACTGGGGAGGATGGCGTGCCCATTCAGGCTACATCCTTTCCCGGGACTGAGGGTGTCTCCTTTGGGGGTGGTGCCAAAGAAGACGCCAGGGCAATTCCGGATGATACATCATTTATCTTACCCGCGGGGTATATCAGTGAATGATGGAATTGACCCGGAATTGGTAACAGTGAAGTATGCCTCTTTTGACAAGGCAATCTCGGTCGTGAGGAAGGCGGGCCGGGGCGCGCTGTTGGCAAAGGTGGATGTTGAATCCGCTTTCAGACTATTGCCTGTTCACCCGAGGTCTCATCACCTCTTGGGGTGCAAATTCGAGGATCGGTTTTATGTCGACCTCGGCCTTCCGATGGGCTGTTCTATTTCCTGTTCATATTTTGAAAGGTTCAGCTCTTTTGTGGAGTGGGTGGTAAAAAAGAGGTCGGGGAAGGTCTCAGTAGTGCATTACTTGGACGATTTCCTTTTTGTGGGCCCGGATGGGTCCGGTATATGTGAGCTCCTGGTAGCGGTTTTTGGTGAGGTGGCTCAGGAGTTTGGTATTCCGATTTGGAGGAAAAATCGGAGGGCCCGGCTACGATCCTGAGTTTTCTGGGGATTGAGATTGACTCGGTCAGAATGGAATGCAGACTCCCGGAGGACAAAGTCCGGGATCTGCGGGAGGTGATTGACGGAGTCCTGAGCAAGAAAAAAGTCTTACTTAAGGATCTGCAATCGCTGTTGGGTAAGTTAAATTTTGCTGGTCGGATTATTCCCATTGGTCGGATTTTCTGTCGCAGATTGTCACTGTCTACAGCTGGAGTTTCTAATCCGAAATTTCACATCCGCATATCGTCAGATATGAAGGAGGATTTGAAGATTTGGCAAATCTTTTTAGAAGACTTTAATGGAGCTTTGTTGATCCAGGAGGCCGGTTGGTCGGACGACCAATTGTGTTTGTTTACAGATGCGTCGGGTGCTCATGGATTTGGGGCTTTTCTGAATGGTATGTGGTGTGCGGGGGCCTGGCCGGAGGTTTGGGTGGAATGGGGTTTGACAAGGAATCTGACATTTTTGGAGTTGTTCCCATTGGTGGTAGCTTTGAGAATTTGGCCTGAACATCTCAGGGACAAAAGGGTTTGTTTCCACTCTGACAATTTGGGGGTGGTATGGGCGATTAATCGCTTGACAGCGAATTCTCCGGCTGTGATCCGTTTACTGAGGGCATTTGTGTTGGAATGCTTGAGGTGTAATGTATCATGGAGGGCGGTACATGTCCCTGGACGGCTTAATGCAATTGCTGATTCTTTATCCCGGTTCCAGTGGGATTGATTTCGAGAGGTGGCTCCAGGGGCGGATGCAGAATGTTAGGAGTGCCCGGAGGATCTGTGGCAGCTTGGCTGCCAGGAACATTGAGTCTGGTACAAGGGGCTTTAGCCCCTAACACATGGAGGGCTTACGTCCGAGTGTGGAAGTTGTGGAGGATTAGGATGGAGCTGGATTATCAAGAAGGTACTATGGAGGAGGAGATGAGAACTTTGGTGGAGTGGATAAGATGCTGGGGGAGGGAAGGGCTGTCGCCCTCAGAAATACGGAGGAGGATGGCAGCTTTGGCGTTCCTGTTCAAACTGTTGGGACAGGTAGATTTGACAAAAATCTTTGTGGTACGGATGCCGGTGAAAAGTCTGTGTAAGAGGAAGGCGCGGGCAGATGGTAGGCGGCCGCTAACATTTGCCATTTTAGAAGGTGTGATTGGGAGGCTGGGGGGTATTTGTTCCTCAGGTTACGAGGAAAAGTTATTCAAGGTGGCATGCGTGCTGGCTTTTTTCGGAGCATTTAGGGTATCGGAGATGATGGGGAGGAATCGGGGGGACTTAGGAGGCTTGGCAAGGCAGGACGTGGTGTTGCAGGAAGAGTTGGTGGAGCTTTGGCTGAGAAGGTCCAAGACGGATCAGGAAGGGAGAGGTGCTATGGTAGTGCTGCGTGCGATTGGGGGCCGTTGCTGTCCGGTTGGTTCGGTCCGGGAATTTTTTGAGGTATCAAATAATTCATTGGGTCCACTGTTGGTGCACAATGATGGGATGCCCTTATCTAGGTATCAGTTTGTGGCGGTGGTGCGAAAGGCGTTAGTGGTGATGGGGTTGAGAGGGGAAGACTTCAGTTCACATTCATTTCGAATTGGGGCAGCGACGGAGGCAGCATCCTTAGGTTTGGATGGTGGGGTGATCAGAAAGATTGGCAGATGGAGGTCTGAAAGATTTCAAGGGTAGGTGAGGCAGGGGCTGGTGGTACAGCCAGGGGGTTATTGATAAGTGGAATTCTTTGCTTTATTTGACAGGGCCGGTGTCTTGCTGGATCTTAGGGCACTCCTACATATTTTGGGCGAGGAAAGCGGCAGCTGTTAAGGACAATGGGTTGCAATTGGGTTTCTCCAGGGAGCAGGTGCATATACGGTGGTTGGGGGTCTGAGGTATGAAGTGGGCCCAAGTGGTCGGGAAGGTATCAGATTATGCCAGGGTGTTTGCCCCCCCTCAGTTGTTAGTTCTCCATGTGGGAGGGAATGACTTAGGGTGTATGCCTCAGAAAGATTTGTTGTGGGGAATGAAGAGTGGGATAGATAGGTTGTTATCACTGTTCCCGGGTATGATTTTAGTGTGGTCAGAGATTGAGAGCAGGGTGGTATGGCGGTCAGCTTGGGACACCAAGAAATTGGAAGCTTCCAGAAGGAAGGTAAACAGGACGGTTAGTGGGTATGTTAGGAAGCTGGGCGGAGTGAGCCTTAGACATGTGGAATTTGAAGGGGAGTCGGGCAGGTGTTTCTATTTGAAGGATGGGGTCCATTTGAATGAAGTTGGTCTGCACCTGTTTAATTTCACTATTAAGGAGGGGATCGAAAAGGCCTTAGCCCTGTGTGGCGGTACTCGCTGAATGCGAGTGGTGGCGGGGTGCTTGCTGTGATCTGTTGAGGCTTACGCCTGATAGATAGTGGCTGGTACTTCTGTCGGTAATAGAAAGTGGAAAGTGATGGTGGACGCCCCGCCCCTGAAAAGGGGTGGGGGCTTATGGAGAGGTTAAAAGCAAGCACTGGGTGAATTGTTAAATATGAGGTTGTAATGTTTATAAAGTTTAACTTTATAAACATTTTCTTCCACATAAAGTTGGTGGTGTCTTATTGTGAATGGATGGAGTGGACTCAGAAATGGGGGGTCAAGTCTAGCCCGGAGGACACATGGAGAAAGGGCTATTTGACCCCCACTTTATGGGAGCGATGGTAGGCTCCGCTGTGGGGGTGGAGGGTGATAGGAGGAGATAAATACTCCTCCCCTGCTGACAGTTGACAGTTGCAGGGTTGTGAGCAGCACGGAAGGGGGAAGTTTTCCCGCCCTCCCTCCCTCCCCAGGAATAGAGGCTAGGTTGGTTGTCGCAGCTACGGCGGGGTGCTTGCTGTGATCTGTTGAGGCTTACGCTTGATAGATAGTGGCTGGTACTTCTGTCGGTAATAGAAAGTGGAAAGTGATGGTGGACGCCCCGCCCCTGAAAAGGGGTGGGGGCTTATGGAGAGGTTAAAAGCAAGCACTGGGTGAATTGTTAGATATGAGATTGTAATGTTTATAAAGTTTAACTTGTGTTGTTGATTTAATAAACAGGCTGCGGCCTTTTCTTCCCCATAAAGTTGGTGGTGTCTTATTGTGAATGGATGGATTGGACTCAGAAATGGGGGGTCAAAATCCATCCACCAATAAAAACGTGCTGTCCAGAGTCCAGAACCAAAAAAAAAAAGCTTAGATACCTTCTTTTTCAAATAAAGATAGCAAGAAAAGAAAAAAAATTAATACTAGGAGTAAATTAGAAAGTTGCTTAAAATTGCATGCTCTATCTGATTTATGAAAGAAAAAACTTGGGTTCAGTGTCCCTTTAAACATCACTCTTCCCCTGGATAACCCAGAAGGTATCCCCATTAACCACAAAATCCCAAATCCACCCAGCAAGCACCACAATGCAGCAACATAACATCATAACAATAACAGGGGAGAGATCTTCTCACACCTTTGCTACCCAATCACCCGACAGATAGCCACATAGGCTAAAACCTTTCATAATTCAGATAGATCATACAGTTTAAAAAAAACTTTCCAATTTACTTTCTGGGGGGTTTACATAACCCAAAAGTAAGAAACTATCTAATTTGCAACATTCTCTTGGTATCTTTTGTTGAAGGAGCAACAATGCACTACTGGGTGCTTGCTGAAAACTAATGACAACCAAGATGCATATATGTGCAGCAACCAATTAGCAGTTTCTGAGCCTACCTAGGTATACTTTTGAACAAAGCATACAAAGCAAATTAGATAATTGGAATAAATCAGATTTTTTTTAAAAAAATGACATGTTCTATATGAATCATAAAAGAAAAAAAATGTGGATTTCATGTCCCTTTAACCTTTTAATGCCGTTATGGCATTCTATTCCGTCCTAATCACGCCGGCCTTTAGCGCCGTTAGGACGGAATAGAATGTCCCAGCCATTTGGCTGTCCTAAAGCCAACGGTGCTTGCATGATGCGATCACGGTCTGGAGGGCATGCCTAGCGTCATAGGGACGCCCCCCCTGACACGATCCCATCATTGAAATCTCACGATCGCGTGCATGATCGCGGGATTTCAATTTGTTTACATCGGAATGTTGTTACGATGCAGACAAATTAACCCTGTTATCAAAGGGTTAACTAACAGGAAGTAATGCCAAACAGCAATATTTCATTCACAATGTTGTGAATGTTGGAAGAAAACATGTTCAAAGAGATGAAAGTACTTAATATATTAAACATGTGAGTACCAATTAAATACAAACATATTAATATGTGATTGACAAATGGCTTTTCTAGATGTTGTGGTCGAGATTTCAATTCTTTTTTTTCTTTCTTGAAATTGAGAGTTAAAATTGAATGAACTTGTTATGGTACAAACAATATTTTGTACAGTTATTCTTATCTCTAAAAGAATAAGTTGAGCAATGTTGTTGTTATTAAATTAACCCTTATATTGCTGTTAAGATCTAGCGTCAAACTGGGTCATGGAAAGTGATGAGAGGTGAGGGCATCCATACATAAGCTGAGCTGACGTTCCTTCTCAGCAATGCTGCAGTTCTGTCAGTCACAAACATAGCTGTAAGTCATCCTGTCTCCGTTGTGCTGTCCCCAAGAGGAATACATGCCTTTGCTTTCACCTTATCGCAGGCTGGTTCAGAGTTCAGGAAACGTACAATGCAAATGAGAGATAGAAGTAAACAAAGCAGCCTGATTAGAGTTCCCAAGACTCTCATGCATGTAAGGATACAGATAGAAAGTGATAGAACCCACTTAGAGATGTGATCGCTGCTAATTTGCTCACACTACACGCACTGGTGCATCCATTCAGTTAACCCCTTGAAAGGGCAACTACCAAATGTCAAAATCATGCTATAGAACTCAAGATTACTGAATAGACAATACATTTATTAGCCTTATTTTGAAGTTAATATGGCTTGGCGCTTAAAGGGACATTAAATTCAGCATTTGATCCCTCATAATTCTTTTAGTTAATAAAAATGTAAAATGTAGTTACTCCTTTATTTATTTTACCTGAAATTCTTGTAAAATATATCAGAAAGTTGTTCTAGTGATTGCATAATGTTACAATGGACATCACACTAAGGGCTCCATGTACTAAGACGTCAATTCATCCGTCATTGTAGACGCGGCTAAACTCGCCATTACTCGCCACGGGCGAAATGGTGTCCAATGTTGCTATATTCTAATAATCCCACAATAAATAGACACGTCTAGCCCACACAATCAAAAAGACCTGTCTTGGCGAAACTGTTAAATTTCCAGGACAAACAAAAAATTCTTACCTATTATAGGAAGAAAGGCCCATTAGAAATTAACAATGAACGTATTTATCTTTTTAATGACTTTTCTGCCGAGACACTTAATAAAAGGAGGCGGATGGCCCCCTGGTGCACATAAGTGATTAAGGCTGGCTTTAAAGCCACTATGATATATCCTGCAAAAATCAAATTTTTTCTAGATAATAAATGGAGGAAGCTAGGCAATTCCTAGAAAACAAAGAAATAAAAGAACAAGTATAGGCAGACTTCATATGTTTAAAATGATGGATAATGGAGTGGCCGTTTTTTCTTTTCTGTGCTATTTCATTCTTTTTTTTCTGTGTTCTTTTTGTTCTTCTTTTTTTTTTTTTTTTTTTCTTCTTTCTTTTACACCCCTCTTTCTCCTCACTTCCTCTCCCTCTCCTTATTTTTTGGTTATATGGGCACTTATTGTCTTAACTAACAGGCCCCCTCCTAATAAAAATGAAAAATCTACTTAAATTATTTTCATAGAATGTAGGGGGCTTCACGTCCCCGATCAAGAGGAAAAAAGTAATCCAACACTTGAAATTATATAAACCAGATATTGTCTTCCTTCAGGAGACTCATCTGAGTCTTCAGGAAGCAGAGAAACTAAAAATGGGATGGATAGGGGAAGTATGTGCAGCTCCAGCAGTAAAAAGGAAGAGAGGAGTAGCATGTATTTTTAGGAAGGATCTAGAATTTGAATTGCTGTCGCAGGATAAAGACGTAGAGGGTAGATATTTGATTTTAGAAATAGAGATAAATAAAAATCGGTATACTCTTTGTAATTTATATGCCCCGAATGAATGCTGTTCTGAGTTCTGGGATAAACTTTATCTAAAATTAATAAATTTAGTAGATTCACAGTTAATTATTGGTGGGGATTTTAATAGTGTTTGTGTACCCCAGCTGGATAGGTTAAGGTCTAGTGGCTCATATAGAGCAAAAAAAGAAGCAAAAATACTGTCCTCATTTCAAAAAAATCTTAAACTGAGAGATATATGGAGAACACAACATCCCGATGAAAAAATGTTCACGTGTGAATCTAAGACCTACCATACACTCTCAAGAATCAATATGTTTTTAGTATCAGAAAGATTGTTACACTTAGAAATCAAGACAGTTATAAAAAATATAATTTTATCAGATCACGCTATTATTTCTTTATCTATCCAGTTGGGAAACAGCAGAGAGACCTTATGTGGTAAATTTTTCTTTCTTTCCTTCCTGTATTCTAATATATAGTTTAGAGACTGGCTGGTTCAAAGATGGAGAGAGTATGTCTCCTTTAATAAGGAATATCTTCCTAAGACGGAAATATTTTGGGAAGCCGCTAAGGCCTTCTTTAGAGGTGAAATAAAAGCTTATATGGTTAAAAGAAAGAGGAAGTTAAGAGAGAGGGAATTGCAACTAACCAACTATCTTAAAAACAAATTCATAAAATATATTGATAATCCCGATACGCCCAATTGGGCAAATTATCAGAAGGCTAAAAGAGAGAGAGAGATATTTTTAATGCAAAATCAACTTCAACAAGATCTGAAAAACAAAGCCAATTATGGTGTCTTCTCCCCTAAAACAGTGAAATTATTGGCTAATATTTCAAAAAGCAAGAGGAAAAATAATTTTATTGGATCTATCTCGTGTAAAGGGCAGAAATATAATAATCCAAATGATATTGTAATACAATTTCATGTATTTTTTCAGAAGCTTTATTCTGCTTCAGAAGTAAATCAAGAAGCGAAGCATAGATTCTGGAAGGATATGAAATTACCCAAAATATCGTTAGATCAGTTGAATATAATGAATAAAGAAATTACAGCAGAAGAAATCTCTAAGGCTATCAAAGAGGCAGCCCAAGGGAAGGCACCAGGCCCGGACCAACTACCTAGTGAATTTTACAAAATACTCTCGGTAGAAATTATACCTACCCTGACTAAGTTGTTTAACGGTTACTTTCTATCAGATTTGAAACCCTCTCAGACTTTCTCTGCCTCAAATATTACATTGATATTAAAGAAAGATAAAGACCCGAACTGTATGGATTCATATAGACCTATTTCGCTACTTAATTGTGACTATAAAATTTTAGCTAATATATTGGCATCATGTCTTAAAAAAATCATAGTCGACATTATACATCCGGACCAAACTGGGTTTATATCAGGTAGAACAGCACAAAAAATATAAGGAAAGCCATGATGATTATTGAACACACACTTGCCTCCCATAGGACAGGGTCAAACAGGAACAAAGATTTCGCCATAGTAACGGTCGATGCAGAAAAGGCCTTTGACTCTGTCCTATGGGATCATTTATTGACAGCGTTAAATAATTTTGGCTTCTCGGGTCACTTTTACAAGTATATTTCTGTATTATATCAAAACCCTATTTCATATCTTAGTATAAACAACATTCTTTCTCCCTCTATTACCCTGTCTAAAGGTACCAGACAGGGATATCCTCTTTCACCGTTACTTTTTAATTTGGCAAATTGGCAATTGAGCCATTAGCTATTAAGAGCAGAGAAATTCTAGAGGGTATAAAAAATCAAGCAGCAGAAGGTGATATTATCATTATACGCGGATGATATTCTATTTTATATAGAGAATTCGCCCAAAAACATCCCTGCACTAGTAGATATTCTATCAGAGCTTAGTAAATTTACTGGCTATAGCATTAATCTATCTAAGTCAGAAATTCTATGGATAATTAAAAATAAAAAGAGCCTTGTTGAGAATGCTTTTAAATCTGCAGATAAATATATCAAATATTTAGGAATAAATCTATCTAGAAATCCAGATGAATGGTATGATCTAAATTTTTCTCACATATGGAGTAAATGTCAGGCTGAGATTCAAAGATGGAGCAGATTACCTATCTCACTATCAGCCAGGATCGCCCTAATTAAAATGCGAATATTTCCAAAAATTGTGTACATAATGCAGAATGTCCCTTGCCTTCTACGAAAGGCAGATGTGCAGAAATTTAATGCAGGATGTTCACGTTTTTTTGTGGGCCTCCAAAAAACCCCGTATAGCAATATCAAGGCTAATGCACCTGAAAGAAACGGGTGGTTTTGCTTTTCCAAATCTAATTAACTATAATCTGGCATGCCTTGCCAAAATTGCCGTAGACTGGCTAACCTCTGCCAACCTTGTCACTAGTTCTGAGGTAGAAGACAACATAGTGTTCCCTTATACGCCTAAAGCGTTATTGCACGTAGCCAATGATTTAAAGATTAAAGACCGGACATTAAAATATACTATCCGCAATGTAATTATAGCATGGCATAAAATTTGTAAACAACTAGACATTAAATATACTCTCTGTAAATTTTTACCTATCATAGGAAACCCGGATTTTGAAAGTGGCTATACATCTGCCGCTTTTAAGCAATGGTCAGCAAATAATTTGAATCTGATGATACAGATGTAGAACCACTCTCCAATCAGATAAAAACCTTTGAATCTTTAAGCAGAGAATTCAATATTGATAGAAGATCCTTTTTTGCCTATCTACAAATTAGACATTTTTACTATAATCGGGAAGGTATAGAAGGAGACATCTGGTCCTTAGGACCATTAGATATTATTATTAACAGATTTCAGAGGGGAGATCACTCTATCTCTCATATATACAAACTACTATTAGCTAAAGAGTCAGAGACTAGGGTTAACCCCTTAATGACCGAGGACGTACGCCATACGTCCTCAGAAAAAAGGCAGTTAACGCCTGAGGACGTGTGGCGTACGTCCTCGGTTTGGAAAGCAGCTGGAAGCGATCCTCATCGCTTCCAGCTGCTTTCCGGTTATTGCAGGATGCCTCAATATCGAGGCATCCTGCAATAACAATTTGTACCCCTCCGGTGCAGAGAGAGCCACTCTGTGGCCCTCTCTACACCGGACATCGATGGCTGCAATCGTTGGTGGGTGGGAGCTGCAGTGGGAGGTGGGTGGGCGGCCATCAATGGTTTCTGATACACAGAGGGGGGCGGGATCGGGGGCGGGAGAGTCAGGGGCGCGCACAGACACGCGCGCGTGCACGGGGGATCGGCGGGCGGGCGCGTGCACGGGAGGGAGCGGGTGGGAACCGCTTACACTACAGAAATAATCATGTAGTAAGTGGGAGGAAGAGGGGGAATAAATGCCCCCAAAAAGTAATCTAAGGGATCTGGGAGGGGGTGGGGGTAGGGGTTGGTCGTGGGGAAGCTACACTACAGAAAAATGTAAAAAAAAAAAAAAAAAAAAAAAAAGAGAAAAAAATATTGTTAACTGGGTACTGTCAGACAGCTGCCAGTACCCAAGATGGTCCCCAATAAGGCAGGGGGGGTTAGAGAGCTGTTTTTGGGGGGGATCAGAGAGGTTGGGGGCTAAGGGGGGATCCTACAAAGTAGCATATGTAAATATGCTAAAGATGTATTTTTTTTTTTTTAAAAAAACTTTTATTTTAGTACTGGCAGACTTTCTGCCAGTACTTAAGATGGCGGGGACAATTGTGGGGTGGGGGAGGGAAGGGAGCTGTTTGGGAGATATCAGGGGGTCTGATGTGTCAGGTGGGAGGCTGATCTCTACACTAAAGCTAAAATTAACCCCGCAAGCTCCCTACAAACTACCTAATTAACCCCTTGACTGCTAGCCATAATACATGTGTGATGCGCAGCAGCAATTTGCGGCCTTCTAATTACCAAAAAGCAACGCCAAAGTCATATATGTCTGCTATTTCTGAACAAAGGGGATCCCAGAGAAGCATTTACAACTATTTGTGCCATAATTGCACATGCTGTTTGTAAATAATTTCAATGAGAAACCTAAAATTGTGAAAAATTTAGCGTTTTTTTTAATTTGATTGCATTTGGCGGTGAAATGGTGGCATGAAATATACCAAAATGGGCCTAGATCAATACTTGGGGTTGTCTACTACATTACACTGAAGCTAAAATTAACCCTAGAAGCTCCCTACATGCTCCCTAATTAACCCCTTCACTGCTGGGCATAATACACATGTGGTGCGCAGTCGCATTTAGCAGCCTTCTAATTAGTAAAAAGCAAAACCAAAGCCATATATGTCTGCTATTTATGAACAAAGGGGATCCCAGAGAAGCATTTACAACCATGTATGCTATAATTGCATAAGTTTTTTGTAAATAATTTCAGTGAGAAACCTAAAGTTTGTGAAAAAAATTGTGAAAAAGTGAACATTTTTTTTTATTTGATCGCATTTGGCGGTGAAATGGTGGCATGAAATATACCAAAATGGGCCTAGATCAATACTTTGGAATGTCTTCTAAAAAAAAATATATACATGTCAGGGGATATTCAGGGATTCCTGAAAGATATCAGTGTTCTAATGTAACTAGCGCTAATTTAAAAAAAAAGT
The DNA here is from genome assembly GCF_027579735.1 of Bombina bombina. Taxonomy (NCBI): domain Eukaryota; kingdom Metazoa; phylum Chordata; class Amphibia; order Anura; family Bombinatoridae; genus Bombina; species Bombina bombina. Next base: position 827,824,564 of record NC_069504.1, read on the forward strand.
GGTTTGGAAATAGCAAAGTGCTACTTGTATTTATGGCCCTATAACTTGCAAAAAAAGCAAAGAACATGTAAACATTGGGTATTTCTAAACTCAGGACAAAATTTAGAAACTATTTAGCATGGTTTTTGTTTGGTGGTTGTAGATGTATAACAGATTTTGGGGGTCAAAGTTAGAAAAAGTGTGTTTTTTTCTATTTTTTCCTCATATTTTATAAATTTTTTTATAGTAAATTATAAGATATGAGGAAAATAATGGTATATTTTGAAAGTCCATTTAATGGCGAGAAAAACGGTATATAATATGTGTGGGTACATTAAATGAGCAAGGGGAAAATTACAGCTAAACACAAACACCGCAGAAATGTAAAAATAGCCTTGGTCCCAAACGGACAGAAAATGGAAAAGTGATGTGGTCATTAAGGGGTTAATAGTCTTTTCAGTATATGGAAACGAGATCTCCCTGACATTGAGCTAGAATATTTCCAAAATAGCCTCTCTAAGATAACCCATTTTACAAACAACATGGCAATGAAAGAATCCCATTTGAAATTGTTGAATAGAGCTTATCTAACCCCAAATAGACTTTGGGGTTAGTGGAAAGGAGATAGTCTTTGTTTTAGATGCAGCTTTCCATCTGCAGATCTATTCCATCTCTTCTATGCATGTCCAAAGGCAATTAAATTGTGGAAACAAGTTGAATATTGGCTAAATAGACATCTACCTATTAAAATAGTACTCAACCCAATTTATATATTCTTTCTGGTACAGGAACAGATTGAAAATAGAGCCCTGATTAATACAGTAATACTATTGGTTAGACAAATGTGCCTTAGGAAATGGAAGGAAAGACAGGTTCCCACTATTGCCTCTGTCATACGTACTATCCAGCAACAGATTTTGGTGGAGCAATTTGATCCTGGGATAAACCTAAAGAGATTTTTGAAAAAGTGGGATTTAGTTATCTTAGCCCAGCCTAGAGAGATTCAGCTGCAAATATTGAAATATTTTCGCAATTCAGCGGACTTTCTAGAGTTAATATTATCAGATAGATAACCTGAATTTTGGAGACAGTATCTCTTCTGATAGGGGTCTGGGGAGGGGGGAGAGAGAGAGGGGAGGAGGGATTTGTTTTTTTTTTGTTTTTTGTTTTTGTTTTTTTTTCCCTTCTTTTCTTTTCTTTTCTCTCTAATTTTTTTTTATTATTCTTTAAAAAAATATATATATATAAATCCCAGAAGTGTACATTATAAATGAGGTCAGGTTAAAGTGTCAAGACATGCAAAATTTTCTGTTTTATCTTTGTATTTTTTGTTATATTTTGATGATTATCTTGCCCTGCATGGCCAAAAAGATAAGGAAAGTATTGTTTTTTGTTTCTTTTATGAATCTGTGTACACTTCTATTTATAAATAAATAATATATTTAAAAAAAAAGACACGTCTAGCCCGCTGCGAGCAGTGGTGGAATATTGATAAATTTGACGCCTCGCTCGCCGCGACTAAGCTGATGTACTTAACTTTCAGTTGTATTGTCTGGCCAATTGTTAACACGTGACATGCAAGGTGAAAAATAAAAAAAATAAAGGAGAAGAAAATTTTAATTCCATTTACATATACATATGCAAAGTATAATATGGTTTATTTAATCAAAAATATTATCTCCTGATGCACTGTTATATAGGTTATCTACTATATTGGCTTCTACACTTATGTCCACTCCTTTAAAACTTTCATCTGAGCCAACTCCTATTAGAAATATACAATATGTATTAGTTAAAACTTAGATTTTCTTAGATTTCAGATTGCTGAATATGAAACATACCTTTATCTACCATCATTGTTGTTAAAACTTCTATCCTTGGTTGAGTATCATCAGAACTCAAGGTTTCAAATATTGGCACACTATCAGGATTTTGAAAATCTTCCATTTCCATACTATTTTCCATGTCTTCCATGATAATATCTATGAACGTAATTACAAAGATTAAGATAGAATACTATTAAATCCAAAACCTAAAATATATTATTTAAAACTTAAAAAATAAATCATTACCTGTCTGTTTGTTTTTATGAAAAACTTTATATGGTTTGGGAGATAATTCAATATCCAATAGTGTTATTGGCAAAGGTGGAGAAAGAGCTTCACTTCTGGGTGTTTGCACCAACATTGACCTGAGGTAGCGTGCTGGCTGTTCACACTTCGTTCTCCTACTTTTCATATCTATAAAAAAACAATTAAATAAAACATTTTGAATTTAAATGTAATTAATCCAAGTAATTTTTTATTTTCAAAACATAAAAATTATGCTTAAAACTACAATGACAATAATTGGACACTGAACCTTTTTTTTTTAAATTGGGATTGTAATAGAACATGCCATTTAAAAAAAAATTATAATTCACTTCAATTTTAAATTTGCTTCATTCTCTAATATTTTTTTTTTTTAGAAAAAAAAAACCCATCTACGTTTTTGGTTCTATACAATGTAAATTTTATTGGTGAATGGATTTACCAACCAATAAGAAAAGAAGAACACAATAATGTTTTCACACACAATGTGCCTGCATCAAAACTGAAATTATTGCTTTTCAAAAAAAGATACAAAGAGAATGAAAATAAATTGGATGATAGGAGTACATTGTAAAGTTGGTTAAAATGGCAATAACATTTTACTATACTTATTCAGTTCTGCATGCTTACTTTTCTAACATGTTTCAATGGTATATAGTAATATATTTATATTTTATTCTACTAACTCAGTTCTGCATGCTTACTTTTAGAAGATGTTTCAATGGTATATACTAATATAGTTATATTTTACTCTACTAACTCATTTTTGTATGCTAACTTTTCTAACCTTTTATGTGTATATAGTAATATAGTTAAATTTTAATCTACTATCTCAGTTCTGCATGCTTACTTTTGTAACTTTTTGCAATTGTATATACTAATATAGTTAAAGTAACACTCAGAAAATAATATTGTCTTTGATTCGTCAATGATGACACAGTTCAAAAATAACATCCTTATTTTATATTATAAAAAATAATTTCATATATAATTTTGGAACTTACATGTCCTTATCAATCTTCGAATAGATTTATAGTACTTCGGTTCTCTTCTCTTCAAATCACTATATTTTCTAAGACACTGTCGTCTTGTTCTTTTAATTTTTGAAATACGATGCATTCTTCTCAGCATCTCGTATATAATTTTGTCTCTGCATTCCTGTCTCACTCCCCTCACACCACCAATGCGTTTAAGGAAATATTTATCCATGGCATAAACTAATATCACCAATTCTCCAGCACCAAAAGGTTCAGGACGCGACATGTTTGACGATGACGTGATTAATCGTTATGTCAATCATTAGCGCATTGATCTAGATATGTATCCCCGAAAATTTAAAAAAAATATAATGTATATGTAGATTAATGTATTTTATGAAGGTTTGTAAATATCGATGTTTAGAGTTATTACAAATGATATTTTGTTTCTATACATTTTCTTTGTTTCAGATGTGTTGATATGTATTTAAATTTATTTTGGTTTACAATTGTTATTTTGTTTCTAAACATTTTCTTTTTTTCAGATGTGTTTATATGTATTAAAATTTATTTTAGTTTACAATTGTTATTTTGTTTCTAAACATTTTCTTTTTTTCAGATGTGTTTATATGTATTAAAATTTACTTTGGTTTACAATTGTTAATATATAATGTTTAAAGATTGTAATTTTGTAATAAAATAATTTATTTGCCATTATTTTCTATATGCCACTATTCTTTTAACAAATCTTGAATGGAAAAATATATTATTAAGGATAAGAAAATAAGTGTTAAGAGTAAGCCCTTAAGGTATTTATTGGAATATGGGACAACCTAGTAGCTGTTAAAAATTGAGGTTAGAATAAAACAAAGCAAATTAGCAAGTCTTTTTTAACTCAAAAATCCTATCTGATAACATAAAGCACTTTGGAATATACTGTCGCTTGTTACAGCTACAATTCAATGACACAATACAATGAATTAGCATCAGCTATGGAGGGATTACATTACACTAATCACATTATGTAAAAGAGTGAGAGCAGCTGTAGACACTAGTGTGATGTCACAAAGACAATGTATTACCTATAATATATTGTCTCTAATAACTTTGATCATAAACTTTATTGATTTGAAACCTTTGATAATTGAAAAGCAACAACTGTTATGTATTTAACTGTTTATCATGAGTGATTTTTAATAACCTTAATTCTTAAAAAAAAGTAGAAGACAAGTTAATAAAGAAAGTTTTTTATTGATCAACCGAAACTTTAATCTTCAAAATATTGTTCTGAAACCATGTCCCTTGTTGCCATACCACGCCTATTAGCTTGGTCTACACATATTTCTTCTGGTAAATCATCAGCATCTATTGGATCTTCATCTTCTAATGGACAGCCTCTTTTAATTGCTATATTGTGCAGTATGCAGCAAACCAATATCATTTTTGCAACTTTCTCAGGTGCATACTGCATAGCACCACCAGAACGATCAAGACATTGAAACCACATTTTCAAAAGACCTAAAGTCCTCTCAATAACCCCCCTGGTAGATCGGTGAGCTTCATTGAAACATACTTGACTTCTGGTCTGTGGGTTGTTATAGGGAGTCAACAGCCATTCTGTACATGAGTACCCTCCATCTCCTAATAGAAGATATAATAAATATAAATATTAATATAAGAATAATTATAAAGATTGAGAACTATACAATACAAATTTAAAGTATACTGATTACAGTCGACAAATTGGGCGCAATTTTTGTACATTGAAATGAGAGACAAATTAGACGCCAGTAATGCTTACCTAGAAGCCATGCTTCAGGCATATTTCCGTCCTCGAACTTCCGGTATAACCCAGTCTGCCTTAAGATGTAAGAATCATGACAGGAGCCAGGAAAGTTAGAACGGACACTGATAATCCTCATGTTGGGGTCACAGACCATCTGGACATTCAAGGAATGGAAATGCTTTCTATTCCTATAGATCTCCTCACGAGCTTGAAGTGGTCTTACAGCAACATGGGTACAGTCTATGGCACCTAGGACATTGGGCATCCCAGCCATCCTATAGAAATTTGACTTGATAGATTGCCATTCTTCAGGGGTAGATGGCAAACAAACATATCGATGAAAAATAACCATCATAGCCCCTATGACTTTGGATAAGTGGCGTGAAAAAGCAGATTGACTCATTCCAATAATGATGCTAGAAACTGCCTGAAAGGAGCCTGTTGCAAAAAAATGCAATGCAGCTAATAGTTTCAGAAGTCCCGGAATAGCTTGTGAACAAGCCGTCATCGGCTCCAAATGATCTTCAATCTCTCGATACAGGTGTAATATGGATTCACGATCAAGCCGGAATCTTTGTATGATCTCTCGGTCAGAAAGGCCGTGCAAACCAACCCGTGGAAGGAATACACGGGGGACACGAACTCTCCTTCTTCTAACCATACGATTAGCGACATTTCCAGTATTCTGTCTTCTAGCCCGGATTTGCATCACACGGAGAATAAACAAATACAGAATTCTCTCCATAGCTGCTGAAATGAACAATGTAAGTACAATGCTGATATTACTGCCTTTTACATATGTCTAGACTGGCGTCTAGAGTGACTTTCCTATTGTTTTGTACCTTGCCCACCACCTAAAAGGTGGCGAGGCAAAAATAACGAGGTGGGAGCGGAGATTGACACGAGCGGACAAATATATTTTTTAGTACATTCGTTTTTGGCGAGTTGGTGGTCAAATGTGTCTAATTACAGTGAAAAATGGAGAGGTAGCGAGGTTTGACGGATAAGTACGCTCGCAATTTTAAAGATGCGAGTTTTAACATAATTAACGGCTTTGTACATATCAGTTTGCGAGTTTTGACGCGAGATTTGTTGTGGGTAGCTCGCTGACTGCTTAGTACATGGAGCCCTAAATGTATTTTCCTTAAATATTTAATAAAGCATAGCTTTGAAAAAAAGCGTTGCAATGTTCTATTATAATTATTAATGACTAGGCGATAATCCTACCCAGAGGGAAGTCTATGTTTACAAAATACAAGCTCCCAAGCTAAAATGACAAAAAATAAAAAAGTATAATTACAGAAAAAAATAAACAAAGCTATCCAAAATAAAAAAGGAAACCTAAACTAATACCCCTATAAAAATAAAAAATCCCCCCAAAATAAAAACACTCCCTAATCTAAACTATACTAGTAGCCCTTAAAAGTGTCTTTTGTAGGGCATTGCCAAAAATGACCAATTAATTACCCTCTAAAAGTAAAAAAATCAAAATAAAAAAAATTCACAGTAAAAAAAAAACTAAACTACCCGTTGCCCCTAAAGGGGCATTTGTATGGGCATTGCCCATTAAAAGGGCATTCAGCTCTTTTACTGTACTTAAAAGGGCAATCAGCTCTTTTCCAGTCCAAAAAACCCAAATAAAAAAAAGCCACCCCAAAAAATAAAGCCTAAGAATAAGCCACAAATAGGTATACACCGTTCCTGAAATCCGGCAGAGAAGGTCTTCTTCCAGGCGGCTCAGTCATCTTCTATCTTCATCCGTAATGAAGGCGGCGGGGAGCGTAGGTGTGGAGCTATCTTCCCCTATGCGTGGTTCCTCTGTGGTGTTCCTTGGCGGTGGCGGTCCTCGATGGCTCCTCTCCATCTGATGTCTGTTGTACACTGAAGATTGAATGCAAGGTACCGCATTCTATTTGGGGTACTTTACATTCCTATTGGCTGAAATTTGAAATCAGCTAATAGGAATATAGCTACTGAAATCCTATTGACTGTTCAAATCAGCCAATAAGATTTCAGTAGCTCTCATCCTATTGGCTGATTTCAAAATTTCAGCCAATAGGAATGCAAGGTACCGCAATAAATATGGGGTACCTTGCATTCATCTTCAGTGTGCGACGGATGAATGTATGAAGAGGAGCCTCCACGCTGCCGAGGACCACTGCTGCTGAGGACCGCTGCAGTTGAAGACCGCCGCTGAGGATCCATGCCTCTGGGAAGCCAGCTCTGCGCCTCAGTTACACGCCGCCTTTACTTCGGATGAAGATAGAATATGATGGAGCTGCCTAGAAGAAGACCTCCGCAGGACTTCAGGAACGTTGAGTACCTATTTGAGGCTTAGTTTTAGGATTTTATTTTTTATATTTTTTTATTTTTAAGATTAGGGATTTAATGGGCTTGAAAAAGAGCTGATTGCCTTTTTAAGGGCAGTTAAAGAGTTGAATGCCCTTTTAAGGGCAATGCCCAAAATGCCCCTTTAGGGGCAATGGGTAGTTTAGGTTTTTTTAGTGGTAGGTTTTTTATTTTGGAGGGTTTGGTGGGTAGGGGTTTTTTACTGTTAGGGGGGACTTAGTATTTTTTAAAAGAAAAAGAGCTGTTCAACGTAGGGCAATGCCCTACAAAAAGCCCTTAGTAGTTTAGTTTAGATTAGGGTTTTTTTTTATTTTGTGAACTTTTTTATTTTCATAGGGATTAGGTATAATATTAGGTATAATATTTTTATATTTAATAATTTTGTTTATTCTTTTCTGTAATGTTAGACTTTAATGTCTAATGTTTTTAATTTAATGTTAGGATTTTTTATTTTAATTGTAATTTAGTAGTAATTGGGGTTAATTTAGGGGGTGTTTGGTTAGGGGGCTTAGTAATTAAATTACGGCTAGATTATGGGTTTTGCATTATGACGCTGCTTTTTCACTACAGCTGCTATTACGAGTCTTGTAGGTACAGCTGTACCGCACACTTTTTTGTCCGTCACGCAACGTAACTACTGCACTTTTTAAAAAGTCCTTTTTCAATGGGACTTCCACAGCGCCGGGATTACGAGTTTGCCTGTTTGGCCAAAAAGTGAGTGGTACAGCCCATAACTACAAGGGCCGTGATCCGATATGCAGCATCGCCCGCAAAAGCCGGCAATGCCAAATTTTGCGCTGGTTTGGTATCCTATATACGGCGTAACATAGACGTTACGTTCGTATATATCTGCCTTTGGCCGTAGTTTTTTGGCCCATAGACAAGTATACCAAACCAGCGCAGTTTGGTATCCAATATACAGCGTAAGGACTTACGTGGCGAAAATGGAAAAATCTTACTCCATTTTCACCTCGCCACAAATTGCAAGCGTAGTAAGCCTTACGCTGTGTATTGGAGCCCCGTAACTCCCTAAACTAGCTGCAAAATAAAACCTAACACCTAACGCACACGCAATGTCTATCTACCTTTCAACCGCGAACTTCAAAATAAAACCTAACACCTAACACATGCTCAATGCCTATCTACCTGTCAACCACGATCCCCTGCTGCAATCCCTAAAAAAAAGTGTTTAACCCCTAAACCACCACTCCCGGACCCCGCCACCACCTACATTAAATTATTAACCCCTAATGTAATCCCCCTACACCACCTCCATCTATATTAAAATTATTACCCCCTATTGTGAGCCCCCTACACCGCCGCCACCTATTTAAACTATTTTAACCCCTAATGTGAGCCCCCTTCACCGCAGCCACCTATATTAAAATTATTCACCCCTAATTTAATCCCCCTATACTGCTGCCACCTATATTAAATTAATTAACCCCTAATCTAATCCCCTATACCGCCGCCACCTATATTAAATTAATTAACCCCAAAATACTAAAATTTCCCTACCACTAAACCTAAGTCTAACCCTACAAATAGCCCTGAAAAGGGCTTTTTGCGTGGCATTGCCCCAAAGTAACCAGCTCTTTTACCAGCACTTAAAAGGGCTTTTTGCGGGGCATTGTCACAAAGTAATCAGCTCTTTTGCCTGTAATCTAAATCCCCCTATACCACCGCCACATATAATAAATGTATTACCCCCTAATCTAATCCCCCTACACCGCCGCCACCTATATTAAATATATTAACCCCTAATCTGACCCCCCTACACCTATATTAAATATATTAACCCTAATTATATTAGGGTTAATATAGGCCTAGATTTAGAGTTTTGCGGCCAAAGGGGTGCGTTAGCTACGCATGTTTTTTTTCCCCTGCACCTTTTAAATAAAGCTGGTATTTAGAGTTTTCTGAAGGGCTGCGTTAGGCTCCAAAAAGGGAGCGTAGAGGCATATTTACCGCCACTTCAACTCTCAATACCAGCGTTGCTTAAGGTAGCAGCCAGCTTGAAAAACGTTCTTGTGCACGATTCCCCATAGGAAACAATGGGGCAGTTTGAGCTGCAAAAAAACCTAACACCTGCAAAAAAGCAGCGTTAAGCTCCCAACGCAGCCCCATTGTTTCCTATGGGGAAACACTTCCTAAGTCTGCACCTAACACCCTAACATGTACCCCGAGTCTAAACATCCCTAACCTTACACTTATTAACCCCTAATCTGCCGCCCCAAGCTATCGCTGACCCCTGCATATTATTATTAACCCCTAATCTGCCACTCCATACACCGCCACCACCTATATTATACCTATGTACCCCTAATCTGCTGCCCCTAACACCGCCGACCCCTATATTATATTTATTAACCCCTAATCTGCCCCCCCAACGTCGCCGCTACCTTACCTACACTTATTAACTCCTAATCTTCCGACCGGACCTCGCCGTCACTATAATAAATGTATTAACCCCTAATTTGCCCTCCCTAACATCGCCGACACCTAACTTCAAGTATTAACCCCTAATCTGCCGACCGGACCTCGCCGCTACTCTAATAAATGTATTAACCCCTAAAGCTAAGTCTAACCCTAACCCTAACACCCCCCCTAAATTAAATATAATTTTAATCTAACGAAATAAATTAAATATTATTAATTATAGTATTCCTATTTAAATCTAAATACTTACCTGTAAAATAAACCCTAATATAGCTACAATATAACGAATAATTATATTGTAGCTATTTTAGGATTTATATTTATTTTACAGGCAAGTTTGTATTTATTTTAACTAGGTACAATAGCTATTAAATAGTTAATAACTATTTAATAGCTACCTAGTTAAAGTAATTACAAAATTACCTGTAAAATAAATCATAACCTAAGTTACAATTAAACCTAACACTACACTATCAATAAATAAATTAAATAAATTAACTACAATTACCTACAATTAAATCAACTAAACTAAATTACAAAAAAACAAACACTAAATTACAAAAAACAATTACAAGAATTTTAAACTAATTACACCTACTCTAAGCCCCCTAAAAAATAACAAAGACCCCCAAATAAAAAAATGCCCTACTCTATTCTAAAATAAAAAGTTAACAGCTCTATTACCTTACCAGCCCTTAAAAGGGCTTTTTGCGGAGCATGCCCCAAAGAAATCAGCTCTTTTGCCTTTAAAAAAAAACATACAATACCCCCCCCCCAACATTACAACCCACCACCCACATACCCCCACTCTAACCCACCCAAACCCCCCTTAAAAAACCTAACACTAAGCCCCTGAAGATCTTCCCACCTTGTCTTCACCCAGCCGGGTATCACTGATCCGTCCAAAAGAGGGTCCGAAGTCTTCATCCTATCCGGCCAGAAGAGGTCCTCCAGAGGGTCCAAAGTCTTCATCCTATCCGGCCAGAAGAGGTCCTCCAGAGGGTCGGAAGTCTTCATCCAGGCGGCATCTTCTATCTTCTTCCATCCGGAGCGCAGTTGGTCCATCTTGAAGCAGCCGACGCGGAGCCATCCTTCCTCACCGACGGACTAACGACGAATGAAGGTTCCTTTAAATGACGTCATCCAAGATAAGAAAAAGGGCTTTTTGCTGGGCATTGCCCCAAAGTAATCAGCTCTTTTACCAGCACTTAAAAGGGCTTTTTGCGGGGCATTGTCACAAAGTAATCAGCTCTTTTGCCTGTAATCTAAATCCCCCTATACCGCCGCCACCTATAATAAATGTATTACCCCCTAATCTAATCCCCCTACACCGCCGCCACCTAAATTAAATATATTAACCCCTAATCTGAACCCCCTACACCTATATTAAATATATTAACCCTAATTATATTAGGGTTAATATAGTTAATATAGGCCTACATTTAGAGTTTTTCGGCCAAAGGGGTGCGTTAGCTACGCGTGTTTTTTCCCCCCGCACCTTTTAAATAAAGCTGGTATTTAGAGTTTTCTGAAGGGCTGCGTTAGGCATATTTACCACCAATTCAACTCTCAATACCAGCGTTGCTTATGGTAGCGGACAGCTTGAAAAATGTGCTTGTGCATGATTCCCCATAGGAAATAATGGGGCAGTTTGAGCTGCAAAAAAACCTAACACCTGCAAAAAAGCAGCGTTAAGCTCCCAACGCAGCCCCATTGTTTCCTATGGGGAAACACTTCCTAAGTCTGCACCTAATACCCTAACATGTACCCCGAGTCTAAACACCCCTAACCTTACACTTATTAACCCCTAATCTGCCGCCCCCTGCCATCGCTGACCCCTGCATATTATTTTTAACCCCTAATCTGCCGCTCCATACACCACCGCCACCTACATTATACCTATGTACCCCTAATCTGCTGCCCCTAACACCGCCGACCCCTATATTATATTTATTAACCCCTAATCTGCCCCCCCCAATGTCGCCGCTACCTTACCTACACTTATTAACCCCTAATCTGCTGACCGGACCTCGCCGCTACTCTAATAAATGTATTAACCCCTAAAGCTAAGTCTAACCCTAACCCTAACAACCCCCTAAATTAAATATAATTTTAATCTAACAAAATAAATTAAATATTATTAATTAAAGTATTCCTATTTAAATCTAAATACTTACCTGTAAAATAAACCCTAATATAGCTACAATATAACGAATAATTATATTGTAGCTATTTTAGGATTTATATTTATTTTACAGGCAAGTTTGTATTTATTTTAACTAGGTACAATAGCTATTAAATAGTTAATAACTATTTAATAGCTACCTAGTTAAAATAATTACAAAATTACCTGTAAAATAAATCCTAACCTAAGTTACAATTAAACCTAACACTACACTATCAATAAATAAATTAAATAAATTAACTACAATTACCTACAATTAAATCAACTAAACTAAATTACAAAAAAACAAACACTAAATTACAACAAAAAAAAAAGATTACAAGAATTTTAAACTAATTACACCTACTCTAAGCCCCCTAAAAAAATAACAAAGCCCCCCCAAAATAAAAAAATGCCCTACCCTATTCTAAAATAAAAAGTTAACAGCTCTATTACCTTACCAGCCCTTAAAAGGGCTTTTTGCAGAGCATGCCCCAAAGAAATCAGCTCTTTTGCCTGTAAAAAAAATACAATACCCCCCCCAACATTACAACCCACCACCCACATACCCCCACTCTAACCCACCCAAACCCCCCTTAAAAAACCTAACACTAAGCCCCTGAAGATCTTCCCACCTTGTCTTCACCCAGCCGGGTATCACCGATCCGTCCAGAAGAGGGTCCGAAGTCTTCATCCTATCCGGCTAGAAGAGGTCCTCCAGAGGGTCCAAAGTCTTCATCCTATCCGGCCAGAAGAGGTCCTACCTTAATTTCAATTGGCTAATAGAATCCTATCAGCCAATCAGAATTCAAGGGACACCATCTTGGATGACGTCATTTAAAGGAACCTTCATTCGTCGTTAGTCCGTCAGTGAGGAAGGATGGCTCTGCGTCGGCTGCTTCAAGATGGACCCTCTCCGCTCCGGATGGAAGAAGATAGAAGATGCCGCCTGGATGAAGACTTCAGACCCTCTGGAGGACCTCTTCTGGCCGGATAGGATGAAGACTTCGGACCCTCTTCTGGACGGATCGGTGATACCTAGCTGGGTGAAGACAAAGTAGGAAGATCTTCAGGGGCTTAGTGTTAGGTTGTTTAAGGGGGGTTTGGGTGGGTTAGAGTAGGGGTATGTGGGTGGTGGGTTGTAATGTTGGGGGGGTATTGTATGTTTTTTTAAAGGCAAAAGAGCTGATTTCTTTGGGGCGTGCACCGCAAAAAGCCCTTTTAAGGGCTGGTAAGGTAATAGAGCTGTTAACTTTTTATTTTAGAATAGGGTAGGGCATTTTTTTATTTTGGGGGGCTTTGTTATTTTTTTAGGGGGCTTAGAGTAGGTGTAATTAGCTTAAAATTCTTGTTTAGTTTAGTTTATTTAATTGTAGGTATTTGTAGTTAATTGATTTAATTTATGTATTGATAGTGTAGTGTTAGGTTTAATTGTAACTTAGGTTAGGATTTATTTTACAGGTAATTTTGTAATTATTTTAACTAGGTAGCTATTAAATAGTTATTAACTATTTAATAGCTATTGTACCTAGTTAAAATAAATACAAACTTGCCTGTAAAATAAATATAAATCCTAAAATAGCTACAATATAATTATTGGTTATATTGTAGCTATATTAGGGTTTATTTTACAGGTAAGTATTTAGTTTTAAATAGGAATACTTTAGTTAATAATATTTAATTTATTTAGTTAGATAAAAATTATATTTAATTTAGGGGGTGTTAGGGTTAGACTTAGCTTTAGGGGTTAATACATTTATTAGAGTAGCGGCGAGGTCCGGTCGGCGGAGAAAGGGGTTAATACTTGAAGTTAGGTGTCGCCGATGTTAGGGAGGTCAGATTAGGGGTTAATACTATTTATTATAGGGTTTGCGAGGCGGGAGTGCGGTGGTTTAGGGGTTAATACATTTATTATTGTGGCGGCGAGGTCCGGTCGGAAGATTAGGGGTTAATAAGTGTAGGTAAGGTAGCGGTGATGTTGGGGGGGCAGATTATGGGTTAATAAATATTATGTAGGGGTCGGCGATGTTAGGGGCAGCAGATTAGGGGTACATAGGGATAATGTAGGTGGCGGCGGTGTGCGGTCGGCAGATTAGGGGTTTCAAAAATTTATTAGAGTGGCGGCGATGTGGGGGGACCTCTGTTTAGGGGTACACAGGTAGTTTATGGGTGTTAGTGTACTAGTGTACTTTAGAGCACAGTAGTTAAGAGCTTTATGAACCGGCGTTAGCCCAAAAAGCTCTTAACTCCTAACTTTTTACTGCGGTTGGAGTCTTATTGGGAGAGGTGTAACGCTCACTTCAGCCAAGACTCTAAATACTGGCGTTAGGAAGATCCCATTGAAAAGATAGGATACGCAGTTGGCATAAGGGGATCTGCGGTATGGAAACGTTGCGGCTGGAAAGTGAGCGTTAGACCCTTTCCTGGCTGACTCTAAATACCAGCGGGCGGTAAAAAGCAGTGTTAGGACCCCTTAGCGCTGGTTTTGACGGCTAACGCAGAACTCTAAATCTAGGCGACTGTTATTATTTAATATATATTAACTACATTAACCCTATCTAACTCTAACACCACTAACTTAATTATTATTAAAATAAATCTAAATAATATTATTAATATTAACTAAATTATTCCTATTTAAAACTAAATACTTACCTATAAAATAAACCCTAAGATAGCTACAATATAATTAATAATTACATTGTAGCTATTTTAGGGTTTATATTTATTTTACAGGTAACTTGGTATTTATTTTAACTAGGGACAATAGCTATTAAATAGTTAATAACTATGTAATAGCTACCTAGTGAAAATAATTACCAATTTACCTGTAAAATAAATCCTAACCTAAGTTACTAATACACCTACACTATCAATAAATTAAATAAACTACAAATATCTAAACTAAAATACAATTAAATACACTAAAATAAATTACAAATAAAAAACAAAACACTAAATTACAAAAAATAAAAAAAGATTACATGAATTTTAAGCTAATTACACCTATTCTAAGCCCCCTAATAAAATAATAAAGCCCCCAAAATAAAAAAAAAATTCCCTACCCTATTCTAAATTACAAAAGTAAACAGCTCTATTACCAGCCCTTAAAAGGGCCTTTTGTGGGGCATTGCCCCAAAGTAATCAGCTCTTTTGCCTGTAAAAAAAACAACACCCCCCCATTACAACCCACCACCCACATACCCCTACTCTAACCCACCCAATCCCCACTTAAAAAACCTAAGTCTAACCCCCAAGTGCTCCTTACCTGTCCTGAAGACCGGCGGAGAAGGTCCTGTTCCTGGCGGAGAAGTCTTCTTCCAGGCGGCGACATCTTCTTCTTCCAGGATCCAGCCGACGCGGAGTGGAGGAGTTGAAGACCGATGACCACTGAGCTGAAGACCGTCCATCTGGAACTGAAGACCGGTGATGCTGGAACTGAAGATCGGCGACGCTGGAACTGAAGACCTCTGGAACTGAAGACCGGAGCCGGAACATGGAGGATCCTCTTCCTACGATCGCCGCCATACACTGAATAGGAATTCAAGGTACGCGATTAAAAATAGTGTCCCTTTAATTCCTATTGGCTGATTTGAGCCTTCAAATTCAAATCAACCAATCGGATGTGAGCTACTTTAATTCTATTGGCTGATTTGAATAGCCAATAGAATAAGAGCTACTGTAATTCTATTGGCTATTCTAATCAGCCAATAGAATTACAGTAGCTCTTATTCTATTGACTATTCAAATCAGCCAATAGAATTAAAGTAGCTTGCATCCGATTGGCTGATTTAAATTTGAAGGCTCAAATCAGCCAATAGGAATTCAAGGGACCACATTTTTAATCGTGTACCTTGAATTCCCATTCAGTGTACAGCGGCGATCGTATGAAGAGGATCCTCCACGCTCCGGCTCCGGTCTTCAGTTCCAAAGGTCTTCAGTTCCAGCATCACCGATCTTCAGTTCCAGCATCACCGGTCTTCAGTTCCAGATGGATGGTCTTCAGCTCCGCGGTCATCGGTCTTCAACTCCTCCGCTTTGCGCCAGCTGGATCCTGGAAGAAGAAGATGTCGCCACCTGGAAGAAGACTTCTCTGCCTGGAACAGGACCTTCTCCGCCGGTCTTCAGGACAGGTAAGGAGCACTTGGGGGTTAGAATTAAGTTTTTTAAGGGGGGATTGGGTGGGTTAGAGTAGGGGTATGTGGGTGGTGGGTTGTAATGGGGGGGTTGTTGGTTTTTTTACAGGCAAAAGAGCTGATTACTTTGGGGCAATGCCCCACAAAAGGCCATTTTAAGGGCTGGTAATAGACTTGTTTACTTTTGTAATTTAGAATAGGGTAGTGACATTTTTTTTATTTTGGGGGGCTTTGTTATTTTATTAGGGGGCTTAGAAAAGGTGTAATTAGCTTAAAATTCTTGTAATCTTTTTTTATTTTTTTGTAATGTAGTTTTTGTTTGTTTTTTGTAATTTAGTTTAGTGTATTTAATTGCATTTTAGTTTAGATATTTGTAGTTTATTTAATTTATTGATAGTGTAGGTGTATTTGTAACTTAGGTTAGGATTTATTTTACAGGTAAATTTGTACTTATTTTAACTAGGTAGCTATTAAATAGTTATTTAATAGCTATTGTACCTAGTTAAAATAAATACCAAGTTACCTGTAAAATAAATATAAACCCTAAAATAGCTACAATGTAATTATTAATTATATTATAGCTATCTTAGGGTTTATTTTATAGGTAAGTATTTAGTTTTAAATAGGAATTATTTAGTTAATATTATTAATATCATTTAGATTTATTTGAATAATAATTAAGTTAGGGGTTTGTTAGAGTTAGATAGGGTTAATATAGTTAATATATATAATATAATAACTATATTAACTATATTAAACCTAATATAATTAGGGTTAATATAGTTAATATAGGTGTCGGCGGTGTGGGGGGTCAGATTAGTGGTTAATATATTTAATATAGGTGGCAGCGGTGTAGGGGGATTAGATTAGGGAATAATACATTTATTATAGGTGGCGGCGGTATAGGGGGATTTAGATTACAGGCAAAAGAGCTGATTACTTTGTGACAATGCCCCGCAAAAAGCCATTTTAAGGGCTGGTAAAAGAGCTGATTACTTTGGGACAATGCCCCGCAAAAAGCCCTTTTAAGGACTGGCAATAGAGCTGGTTACTTTGGGGCAATGCCACGCAAAAAGCCCTTTTCAGGGCTATTTGTAGGGTTAGACTTAGGTTTAGTGGTAGGGAAATTTTAGTATTTTAGGGGTTAATTAATTTAATATAGGTGGCGGCGGTATAGGGGGATTAGATTAGGGGTTAATTAATTTAATATAGGTGGCGGCGGTGGAAGGGGGTCAAATTAGGGGTTAATATAGTTTAAATAGGTGGCGGCGGTGTAGGGGGATCATATTAATGGTTAATATAGTTTAAATAGGTGGCGGCAGTGTAGGGGGATCATATTAGGGGTTAATATAGTTTAAATAGTTGGAGGCGGTGTAGGGGGATAATATTAGGGGGTAACATAGTTAATGTAGGTGGCGGCGGGGTAGGGGGCTCATATTAGGGGTTATATAGTTAAAATAGGTAGCAGCGGTGTAGGGGGCTCACATTAGGGGTTAATATAGATAATGTAGCTGGCGGCAGGGTCCAGGAGCGGCGGTTTAGGGGTTAATATATTTATTGTTAGGAGTGAGAGGGGGGATAGAGGGGTATACGTGTCGGGCTATGTTTGGGAGGCATGTTAGACAGTACGGGTGATTTAATAACTTAGTCAGGTTTTTATGCGGCGGCAGTTTCTAAAGTGCTGTAAGTCACTGGCGACTCCAGAAATTTGTACTTACGCAGATTTCTGGACATCGCTGGTTTGTCAGACTTACGGCACTTTAGCATTTGACGCCGCTGTATATGAGATAGCTCGAGTTGCGAGCTGAAACAACGGGCAGCGCAGGTTTCCACGCTTGCGCCAAAACCTGCGCTGTATATCGGATCGCGGCCCTGATCTGTACCGTAAACTGAACGTCAATAGTTATGGGTTTTACGTTACAAAGTTGTACCATAAAACTCATAACTAAAGTGTTACAAAGCACACTAACACCCATAAACTACCTATTAATCCCTAAACCGAGGCCCTCCCGTATCACAAACATTAAAATAAAATTATTAACCCCTAATCTGCCATGCCGCCACTATAATAAACATATTAACCCCTAAACCGCCGTACTCCCGCATTGCAAACACTAGTTAAATATTATTAACCCCTAATCTGCTGCCCCAATGTCGCCGCCACTATACTAAAGTTATTAACCCCTAAACTTCTGGCCTCCCACATCACTAACACTAAATAAATATATATTAACCCCTAAACCTAACTCTAAGTCTAACCCTAACCCTAACACCCCTAACTTTAATATAATTAAAATAAATCTAGATAAAACCTACTATTAATAACTAAATAATTTCTATTTAAGACTAAATACTTACCTGTAAAATAAACCCTAAGCTAGCTACAATATAACTAATAGTTACATTGTAGCTATCTTAGGTTTTATTTTTATTTCACAAGTAAGTTTGTATTTATTTTAACTAGGTAGAATAGTTAGTAAATAGTTATTAACTATTAACTAGCTACCTAGTTAAAATAAATACAAATTTACCTGTAAAATAAAACCTAACCTGTCTTACACTAAAACCTAACATTGCACTAAAATTAAATTAACAAAATACATTTATCTAAATTACAGAAAATAATAAACACTAAATTATACAAAATAAAAAAGAAATGATCAAATATTTAAACTAATCACACCTAATCTAATAGCCCTATCAAAATAAAAAAGCCCCTTTTTCTGTGCCCAAACCCTAATCTAAAAATAAAACCCACCCAATAAACCCTTAAAAAAAACTAACACTAACCCCTGAAGATCCGCTTAGAGTTTTTGAAGACCGGACATCCATCCTCAACGAAGCCGGGAGAAATCTTCATCCAAGCGGCAAGAAGTCCTCAACGAAGCCGGGAGAAGTCTTCATCCAAGCGGCAAGAAGTCATCCTCCAGACGGGCAGAAGTCTTCATCCAGGCGGCATCTTCTATCTTCATCCTTCCGACGTGGAGCGGCTCCATCTTCAAGACATTCGGCGCGGAGCATCCTCTTCTTTTGATTCCTCTTGAAGAATGAAGGTTCCTTTAAATTACGCCATCCAAGATGACGTCCCTTGAATTCCGATTGGCTGATAGAATTCTATCAGCCAATCGGAATTAAAGGGTAAAAAAATCTTATTGGCTGATGCAATCAGCCAATAGGATTGAGCTTGCATTCTATTGGCTGTTCCAATCAGCCAATAGAATGCAAGCTCAATCCTATTGGAAGATGGAGACGCTCCGAGTCAGAAGGATGAAGATAGAAGATGCCGTCTGGATGAAGACTTCTGCCCGCCAGGAGGACGACTTCTTGCCGCTTGAATGAAGACTTCTTCCGGCTTTGTTGAGGACTTTCTTGCCACTTGGATGAAGACTTCAACCCGGCTTCATTGAGGATGGATGTCCGTTCTTCAAAAACTGTAAGTGGATCTTCGGGGGTTAGTGTTAGGATTTTTTAAGGGTTTATTGGGTGTGTTTTATTTTTAGATTAGGGTTTGGGCACAGAAAAAGAGCTAAATGCCCATCTGAGCTAGATTAAGGGCAATGCCCATCTGAATGCCCTTTTCAGGGCAATGGGGAGCTTAGGTTTATTTAGATATGATTTTATTTGGGGGGTTTTGTTGTGTGGGTGGTGGGTTTTAATGTTGGGGGGTTGTTTGTATTTTTTTTTTTTTTTAGCTGATTTCTTTGGGGCAATGCCCCGCAAAAGACCCTTTTAAGGGCTATTTGCAGTTTAGTGTAGGCTAGGGTTTTGTTTATTTTTTTTTTGGGGGGGGGGTATTTTGATAAGGCTATTAGATTAGGTGTAATTAGATTAAATATTTGATAATTTCTTTTTTATTTTGTGTAATTTAGTGTTTATTATTTTCTGTAATTTAGATAAATGTATTTTTTTTAACTTTATTTAATTTTAGTGTAATGTTAGGTTTTAGTGTAAGACAGGTTAGGTTTTATTTTACAGGGACATTTGTATTTATTTTAACTAGGTAGCTAGTAAATAGTTAAAGGGATACCAAACCCATTTTTTTTCTTTCATGATTCGGATAGAGCATGAGATTTTAAGCACCTTTCTAATTTACTCCTATTATCAATTTTTCTTTGTTCTCATGCTATCGTGATTTGAAAAAGCAGTACTGTAAGCTTTACAGCCAGACCATTTTTTGTTCAGTACCTGGGTAGCACTTGCTGATCTGTGGATAAATATAGCCCACAAATCAGCAAGCTCTACCAAGGTGCTGAACTAAAAATGGGCTGGCTCCTAACCTTTTATTACTGCTTTTTCAAATCAAGATAACATGAGCACAAAGAAAAAATGATAATTGGAGTAAATTAGAAAGTTGCTTAAAATTGCATGCTCTATCTGAATCATTAAAGAAATTTTTTTGGGTTAGTATCTCTTTAATAACTATTTACTAACTATTCTACCTAGATAAAATAAATACAAACTTGCCTGTAAAATAAAAATAAAACCTAAGATAGCTACAATGTAACTATTAGTTATATTGTAGCTAGCTTAGGGTTTATTTTACAGGTAAGTATTTAGTGTTAAATTGGAATTATTTAGTTATTAATAGTAGGTTTTATTTAGATTTATTTTAATTATATTAAAGTTAGGCGTGTTAGGGTTAGATTTAGGGTTAGGTATAGGGGTTAATATATTTATTTAGTGCTAGTGATGTGGGAGGCCAAAGGTTAAGGGGTTAATAACTTTAGTATAGTGGCAACGACAACGTTGGGGGCGGTAGATTAGGGGTTAATAAATTTATGTAGGTGGCAGTGACGTGGGGGCGGCAGATTAGGGGTTATTAAATTTATGTAGGTGGCGGCGACATTGGGGGTGGCAGATTAGGGGTTAATAAGTGTAGGTAGGTGGCGGCGATGTCGGGGGCGGGAAATTAGGGGTTAATAAGTGTAATGTAGGTGTCGGCAATGTCGGGGCGGCAGATTAGTGGTGTTTAGACTCAGGGTTTATGTTAGGGTGTTAGGTGTAAACATATATTTTCTTTCCCCATAGGAATCAATGGGGCTGCGTTATGAAGCTTTACGCTCCTTTATTGCAGGTGTTAGGTTTTTTTTTAGCCAGCTCTCCCCATTGATGTCTATGGGGAAATCGTGCACCAGCACGTAAAACCAGCTCAAAGCAGCGCTGGTATTTGTGTGCAGTATGGAGCTCAACCCTGCCATATTGCCCGCTAACGCAGGGTTTTTGCAAACCTGTAATAGCAGCACTATTAAAGGTAAGCGGTGGAAATAACTTGCAAGTTATTACCAAGCCACTCATAACGCATAACTCTTAATCTGGCCGTTAGTTATTTGCGTTGTGGGGGTTAGCGGGAAAGGGGTTAATATATTAATTATGTTTATTGCGATGTGGGGTTCTGGTGGTTTAGGGGTTAATAGGTTAAATAGGTTTATTGCGATGTGGGGGTTTTGCGGTATAGGGGTTAATAGATTAATTAGGTTTATTGTGATGTGGGGGGTTGTCGGTTTAGGAGTTAATATTTTAATTATGTTATTTGCGGATTAGGCATTAATTACTTTATTGTTTTGCGATGTGGGGGTTGGCGGTTCAGGTGTTTGTTAATATTTCGTGCGGGGGGTATTTTTTTTTTATTTGTGCATGCTACGTGTTTTTTTTATTTCTTGCGGCACTGCAACAAGGTTGATTCTTTTGGCTGCGCGCACAGCCAACATTACTTTGAGGGTGCGTGCGCAACTGGCGACAGACGCATTACAAACGCGATTATAGTATAGATGTAGGGGGCGTATTTATATCTTATTTACAAATAGCCACAACAAAGAAAATAATATAATCATAATCAAGAGACTTGGGGCCAATTTATCCCTGAAGCAAATCATGTCTGCCTGACATCTCTAAATGCTGACAGCATTTAACATTGCACAAGTATTTCTTGGGATGATTCCAGCGCAAAGTTAAGGAGCAGCAGTCCACTGCTTATTAAATCTACCCTTCAAAATGGTATGTCCTTGGATTGTTTCATTGTTGATATAAACAATACATTTATAAAAATGGCTTTAATGTACCTATATAAGATCATAAATTCTTGTGGTAGCAAATCAATCAGCATTTTGTGCTAAACATAGAGCATATCTACCAATCAGAGAGCACCTGATAACACAGAGATTGGCACCATACTTTTTAAACATACTGAGGCTCTCATAGCTTACAGAAGCTGCACAGCCTCAGTAAATGATGGAGCTCCATGCCCCTTTTAGTTTGGTGAAATTTACCTAATCATGCAACATTCTACACAGGGATTGCTTAGACCACAAGATCATTTATATCTCTCCACAATTGTTCACAGTTATGTAGACCACAAACATAAATTCCACCATGCTTTACAAGTGGTGTTCCCACAGGCGCTGCTCATTTGGAAAACCGTTTAATCGGTGGTAAAAAAAATACAGTTATTTTTTAAACCATTTATTTTGAATACAGATATTTTGTAAAGCATATTTAATTGCTTGCATATGCTATGCTGGTATATTCAATAACACATTTCAGATCTTAGTTTTGGATAAATCTGAAAGTGATGGAAAATTCCCTTATAATGGACCATTGGGGGTCGATCCGATAAAAATCGTCGCCCGCAAAAGTCGGCGACGCCAATATTTGCTTGGGTTTGGTATCCTATATACAGTGTAACCTAGAAGTTACGCGCGTATATTTCTGCCGTCGCCCGTAGTTTTTTGGGCCATAGGCAGGTATACCAAACCTTCGCAGTTTGGTATCCAATATACAGCGTAAGGACTTACGTGGCGAAAATGGAGAAATCTTACTCCATTTTCACCTCGCCACAAAAAGCAGCCGTAAGAAGCCTTACGCTGAGTATTGGAGCCCCGTAACTCTCTAAACTAGCTGCTAAATAAAACCTAACACCTAACGCATGCGCAATGTCTATCTAACTGTCAACCGCGATCTGCTAAATAAAACCTAACACCTAACGCATGCGCAATGTCTATCTACCTGTCAACCGCGATCTGCTAAATAAAACCTAACACCTAACGCATGCGCAATGTCTATCTCCCTGTCAACCGCGATCCCCTGCCGCAATCCCTAATAAAGTATTTAACCCCTAAACCGCCGCTCACGGACCCCACCGCCATCTACATAAACTATCCCCCTACTGTGAGCCCCTAAAACCGCCGCCACCTATATAAAAAATATTAACCCCTAATCTAATCCCCTATACCGCTGCCAGCTATATTAATATTATTAACCCCTAATCTAATCCCCCTAAAATAATTATCTCTATTACCAGCCCTTAAAAGGGCCTTTTGCGGGGCTTTGCCCCAAAGTAAACAGCTCTTTTGCCCTATAACCTGCCCTCCCTACACCGCCGCCACCTATATTAATAGTATTAACCCCTAATGTAAGCCCCTTACACCGCCGCCATCTATATTAAAATTATTAACCCCTAATTTAATCTACCTACCCCGCCGCCAACTATATTATCTATATTAACCCTAAGTATATTATAGTTAATATAGTTATTACATTATATATATTAACTATATTAACCCGAATTATATTAGGGTTAATATAGTTAATATAGTTACTATAGTATTTTATATAAACTATATTAACTCTATCTAACCCTAACACCCCTAACTAAATTCTTATTAAATAAATCTAATTCATATTATAAACTAAAATATTCCTATTTAAATCTAAATACTTACCTATAAAATAAACCCTAAGATAGCTACAATATAATTAATAATTACATTATAGCTATGTTAGGGTTTATATTTATTTTACAGGTAAATTGTTAATTATTTTAACTAGGTATAATAGCTATTAAATAGTTATGAACTATTTAATAGCTACCTAGTTAAAATAATTACCCAATTACCTTAAAATAAATCCTAACCTAAGTTACAAATACACCTACACTATCAATAAATTAAATAAACTACAAATATCTATCTAAAAATACAATTAAATAAACTAAATTACAAAAAAAACAAACACTAAATTACAAAAAATAAAAAAAAGATTACAAGATTTTTAAGCTAATTACACCTATTCTAAGCCCCCTAATAAAATAATAAAGCCCCCCAAAATAAAAAAAAATTCCCTACCCTATTCTAAATTAAAAAAAGTTCAAAGCTCTTTTACCTTACCAGCCCTTAAAAGGGCCATTAGCGGGGCATGCCCCAAAGAAAACTGCTCTTTTGCCTGAAAAAAAAAAAACACAATACCACCCCCCAACATTACAACCCACCACCCACATACCCCTAATCTAACCCAAACCCCCCTTAAATAAACCTAACACTACCCCCCTGAAGATCTCCCTACCATATCTTCACCACGCCGGGCTGAACTCCTCATCCGATCCAGGCGATGTCTATCCAAGCGGCAAAGAAGAGGTCTTCATCCAAGCGGCAGCAAAGTCTTCTTCCATCGGGCAGCATCTTCCATCAAGCGGCATCTTCAATCTTCATTCTTCGCTTCACAGACGCGGAGCATCCATCCCGGCCGACGACTGAATGACAAATGAGGTACCTTTAAATAATGTCATCCAAGATGGCGTCCGTCGAATTCCGATTGGCTGATAGGATTCTATCAGCCAATCGGAATTAAGGTAGAAAAATCTGATTGGCTGATTGAATCAGCCAATCAGATTCAAGTTCAATCCGATTGGCTGAACCAATCAGCCAATCAGATTGAGCTCGCGTTCTATTGGCTGTTCCGATTAGCCAATAAAATTCGAGCGGCGGGGTAGGGGCTCACTTTAGGGGGTAGGTAAGGTAGATGGCGGTGGTGTTAGGGGCTCACTTTAGGGGGTTATAGATTTAATATAGCTGGCGGTGGTTTAGGGGTTAATATCTTTATTAGGTGCGGCGGGGTTTGGGAGGGGCGGTTTAGGGGTTAATATTTTTAGGATAGAGAGGGGGGATAGCGGATAGAGGGTTAGACGTGTCAGGCTATGTTAGGGAGGCGTGTTAGACAGTGCGGGTGATTTAGACTTTAGTCAGGTCTTGTAGGTGCCGGCAGTTTCTAAAGTGGCGCAAGTCACTGGCGACGCCAGAAATTTGTACTTGCGCAGATTTCTGGACATCGCTGGTTTATCCGACTTACGGCACGTTAGCATCTGACGGTGCAGTATATGGGATAGCTCGAGTTGCAAGCTGAAACTGCGGGCGACGCGGGTTCCCTCGCTTGCGCCGCAAACTACGCCGTTTATCGGATCGCGCCCTTGATCAGTTCCCAAACACAGTGACTTCAAAATGAATTACAACAACTTTAAAGCTTCAGTTCCCATCAGTTTACCATGAGAGTAAGGTTATGTCCTAGGGCCAAGGTTTGCTATTATAACAATAACATGTTAACTCAGATATTACAGTAAACATATTCATCTGTGAACAGTAGTGGTGCAGCTGTTAAAAATTTTAACTAATAAATTCTTTGGCTCAATAAAATGTTTGCCATAACCCATTTTAACAAACATGTGAACTAGTTGGCTGCCTTTAATATCCTCTACAAACAGTAAACTGACCATATGGCAAAAAGGGCATTCTAAGCTGCCAAAATGCTTCCCAGTATTGTTTGAAAAGTCACCACCATTATCCAAACAGCTTTTCATGTAAATTAAGCTACTGCATGGCCAGAATAGCAGCATTAAGTAACAAAATAAGATCCAGCAAACAGATAAGTGTTCAAATGGACAGGAAAATAAAAATTAAAGCTTCATGATTCCAATAGAGCATGCAGTTTTAAAGGGACATGAAACCCAAAATTGTATTTCATGATTTGGATTGTGCATACAATTTCAAACAACTTTCCAATTTACTTATATCTAATTTGCTTCCTTCTCTTTTGTATCCTTTGTTGGAGAATCAGCAATTCACTACTGGGAGCTAGAGCTGAATGCATCAAGATAGCCAATAATATGAGGCATATATGTGCAGCAACCAATCAGCAGCTCATAAACCTACCTAGGTATTCTTTTCAATAAAGATGACCCAAAGAACAAAGCATATGATATAATAGAAGTAAATTAGAAAGTTGTTTAAAATCATATGCTTTATCTGAATCATGAAAGAAAAAAAATTGGGTTTCAAGTCCCTTTAACCCAAACTGACATTTGTAAATTGCTTATTGTACCACATAACATATATGTACGTCACATCTTCAGAAAGCTCCAGCAGTTTTGGCTGTAAAGTAACAGCCAAGAGCTGTTGTTCTGAGCTGCAGGCATCTCTCTTCATGTGCTAAAAGAGCATAATTGGTGCCCAAATGGAGACAGATGCCTGATCGGTATAGACAGTAACACTGTGTGTGTCACTGTCTGTAATCATCATCTGCTGGTGCTGATGGGAGGTGTGGGAGTTGGGTGGACGACACAGCGGCAGAGGGGGGAGGGAAGGAGTGGGATGGACCCTACCTACATAAAAAATTTTTTTGAAAGAAGGGATGGGGCACTGCACTACAGAAAGTGTGGGGGGGGGGCAAAATCGGGGGTTGAGTGCCCTACAAAATGATTGTGGGGAGGGGGAGGTGGGGGATCACTACAATACATAAAAAATATTTTTTTTAAAATAACTTTCAAAACAAATACACACAAGGTAGATGTCTGCCACTAGTGGCAGGTAAGAGGGTTAGAGATTTGTTTGGGAGGGATCAGGGAGGTGGAAGGGTTGAGGGAGGATCACTAAACTGCAGAATAATAATAATAATAATAATAAAAAGCCCTTAACTGCATAGTAGCTAAGACGGTAGGGGTGAGTAAGGGTTGGGGAGTAAGAGAACTGTTTGGGAGGGGATGATAGAGGTGGGAGGTGTCAGGTAGGAGGTCAATACCTACATTAATATAGTATTTCCCTTACCAGTTAATTAATTAACACCTTCAAAATGACCTGCAGAAAATGTTTCACTAAAAAAGTCTCATTGCAGAAAGTGAAAAAAAAAATGTTCTGCCTATGGGCCACCAACAGGCCAGGTTTTCATTATAGCTGAACTAGAGCACAGGTGAAATAATCAGCTGATCCATAACCATGGTTACTAACCTGCTCTCACCTATCAGTCAATTATTTCACCTGTGCTGTAGTTTAGCTATGATGAAAACCTGGCCTGTTAGGAGTACTTGAGGACCGTATTTGAGAAACACTGGTATGAGACTTAGAAAAACGTATCTAATGATTTTTAACAGAAAATACCCATAGTAGAATATGGGGATTTTCTTAAATAAATCAGTTCATATACATTTCTAAATAGTTTTAATCAACCCCATATTTATAATAAAGTACCAGTGCAAAAATAAAATGGTCTAACATATTTGGAAACCTTGCATTCATTATATCATAAGAAAACAAAAGGTAATAAGGAAAATAAAGATCAAGAAGTGAAAAACTACTATGTACATCTGATAACAATGCTGATTTCTATTTTCAACAAGGCTGGATTGGCCTACCAGGACACCAGGCAATTTCCCGGTGAGCCGCAGCAGCTGGGGCTGGCCAGCTAAAATTTAGGGGGGGGGGGGGGTATTGCTGCTGGTGTAAGGCAATGTAGCGGTGTCAACTCTCTTCTTTATTAATGTCACAAAGCATTTCCTTGTACTTTTTTATTTCCTAGATAAGGTACAATGTTAATTACCCTCCTTTGAATGGTTTCTAGTGACACACTGTTTTGAGTGTCTTCTTCAGATGGATAATTATTTTCCCACTGTGAAAGGGAGTCATGGATGACATTGGGTTGCTTTTTATTACTATTATTATTTTCAGTAAACTAATATAATTTATTTCTGAGAAAAAAATATTGGGGGAAAGAGTACTCCAGTAATCTCATTGAGAAAAATGGAGCATGTGCATTTTTTACGCCCTTAACTGAAAATAGGGCTGGTTTTCAAAAATTCCAGGGCTGTTTTTTATTCCCAATCCAGCCCTGATTTTAAGCCTACCTAAAGTGAATAAAAAGAAAACAGTGCTGTCAGTGGCTGGGCTTGCTTTCTGAGTCATAATTTTTATTCTGGGCTAAAAACTGTTATAATGGTAATGCATGTGCTACAGGAATACTGTATATCAGTGTTTCTCAATCACGGTCCTCAAGTACCCCTAACAGGCCAGGTTTTCATCATAGCTAAACTAGAGCACAGGTGAAATAATTGACTGATAGGTGAGAGCAGGTTAGTAACCATGGTTACTGATCAGCTGATTATTTCACCTGTGCTCTAGTTCAACTATAATGAAAACCTGGCCTGTTGGGGGCCCATAGGCAGAACTTTTTTTCACTTTCTGCAATGAGACTTTTTTTAGTGAAACATTTACTGCAGGTCATTTTGAAATTAAATTAAATTTTAAATTAGGCAGTTATAATAAAGCATTGACAGTCATCAATCAATACACTGCTGCTTTGCAGTGCTGCTCTGTATTTGACTGTTCTCTTTAAGCAGCACTTCACTCTAGATCTACTGTGTTAAGGAACAATTACACAGTGCAGCCAGAGCACAGCGCTGTTTGCAGCGCTGCTCCATACCATACTGTTCTCTTTAAAGGGAAAGCACTAACAGTTCCTGCATATGCCCTGTTCTTTCTGCAAACATGCTACAATTTCTGCGATGGCATCTCAGATCACAGCTTGTTCTGCTATGCGTGTATATAACTGGTTTTAGAATAAGCAGAGAATACACTTTGTTACTCATTTACAGAATCCCATCCAGAATTGTTTTATTGCAATTTAAGCATAGCTTTGCATGTGATTTGGCATTGCAGGTCTCAGACCTGTTTAAATATCAGTGTACGCATGATTTATTTTCATTAGTTTGTGCAGTGGAGTTATTTTGCTCAGTTTATGTGCAATAAATACTTGACAATATCAGTGAATGTGCTAATAATGATATATGCCAACTGCCATTTCAACAGTGACAGGTTATAGAAGAAGTAAGTAGCGTAGTCTGCAGTTTGGCTTAGTTAGCTTATTTTTAGGGAAAACATATTCAAATTCTTTAGAATTAAAAATACACTTTAATTTCCAATTAGTGCATTGTAGAGGTAAATATAAAAGAAAATATTGTCCGCTAAGAAGAATATGAATTGTATTTTAAGGCTACAAAAATTGTTAGTAAATTGTAATATTCTCATTATTGTCCGCTTTAGTGAAATGTAATGTGCCTATAAAAACATGAGGTTATAATTTGCTCCTGCTATAGGACTCTTAAAACAGTCAATTTTGAGGTCTTTTTTTTCTCTTAAAGGGACATTACATACATTTAGTATATATAGAACTGAGTTTATTCCCCGCCTCTCATGGGTACCGCCATGTTGAAATCTAGTTTTCACTGCATTCCAGTGCTGATGTGTTTTTTGCAGCAACTTTTCTTTAGATACCTGCAGTGTTACCAATGTTTCGTAATGGCAGCACCCCTGATTAGAAGGAGCATGAAATGTATTTAGGGCCAGATTACAAGTGGATTGCTAAATATCGATTTCATGAAAGCGATATTTGCGCTCCACCGTGTAATACCAGTACACGCAAATGTGCACTGGTATTACAAGTTATGAGCAATGCGAACACAAGCTTGCATTGCGCTCACGAGAGAGCACTTCCATAAGCTCCAATGGGAGCCTCGTTCTGGTGCTATCAGAGACAGCATCAGAACCTAAGTGCAGCAAAGGGGGTAAGTAGCGCATCAATGGCAGAAAAATTAAATATCTTTGTATATGATTATATATGTATATATATTTATGTTATAATATGTGTATATACACATATTAACATTAAATATATATGTACTGTATATAAGCATATAGATATATATTTAGTGGTCTGGGAACACACAGTTCCCATAGAGACCACAATGTAAAGGCACTTTTCAGTGATGTTTTTTTTCTAACAACCCACTCCCGACAACTTTAGCCCCAAAATACTGCCTAGTGCAGTTATTTTATTAAAAAATAAAGATTCTGCTATCTTTATATTTTAATAAAATATTCTAGACTGTATTTTGTGGGCATTTGGGGCACATTTGTAAAATTAACCATAGAATTTCCTGTTGCACATCTTTAAAGAACTTTAAATTAGAGATTAAAGTGGTTGTTAATGCTTAGTTATAAAAGGAATATCCCAGGAATGACTTTTGCCCCACCATGCCCCTCATACTTAAAGGGATAGTAAACACCAAAAATGTTATTGTTTTAAAAAAAAATAGATAATGCCTTTATTTACCATCCCCAGTTTTGCATAACCAACACTGTTATAGAAATATACTTTCTCTTGTTAAGTGTATCCAGTCCACGGATCATCCATTACTTATGGGATATTAACTCCTCCCCAACAGGAAGTGCAAGAGGATTCACCCAGCAGAGCTGCTATATAGCTCCTCCCCTAACTGCCATTACCAGTCATTCTCTTGCACCCAACGAATAGATAGGATGTGTGAGAGGACTGTGGTGATTATACTTAGTTTCATACCTTCAATCAAAAGTTTGTTATTTTATAATAGCACCGGAGTGTGTTATTCCTTCTCTGGTAGAATTTGAAGAAGAATCTACCTGAGTTTTTCTATGATTTTAGCCGGAGTAGTTAAGATCATATTGCTGTTTCTCGGCCATCTGAGGAGAGGTAAACTTCAGATCAGGGGACAGCGGGCAGATTAATCTGCAAAGAGGTATGTAGCAGCTTATTATTTTCTGACAATGGAATTGATGAGAAAATTCTGCCATACCGATATAATGTAAACTCAGCCTTAAATGCAGTAGCAGCAACTGGTATCAGGCTGTCATGTATGTATATTTTACACTTCAGTATTCTGGGGAATGGCACTTCACTGGAATTATACTGTATGCATAAAACTTTAGCCTAATTTGCAGGGACTAGCAACAGGCTTTTTAATAACACTCAATTTATTAATGTTAAACGTTTTGCTACGCATCAAAAAATTCAGTCAGAAGTTTATTGTCTTCCCTGCATGATCCGGTTCATCTCTACAGAACTCAGGGGTCTTCAAAACTTGTTTTGAGGGAGGTAATCACTCACAGCAGAGCTGTGAGATTGTAGTTGACTGTGATAAAAAAAAAAAAAAAAAAAAAAAAAACGTTTATTTCTGTATTTTTTTTTTTTTTTTCTGCTATCAGGGTTAGTTATCCTTTGCTAATGGGAGCAATCCTTTGCTAAAATTGTGTTTTTTACAAAGATTTGATGCTATAACTTTTCAGTTTATTAATTTTCAACTGTCATAACTTTTTCTGTGCTTCTTATAGGCACAGTACGTTTTCATATTATAGTAAATTACTTGAAAAGTATTTCCAAGTTGCTAGTTTATTTGCTAGTGTGTTAAACATGTCTGATTCAGAGGAAGATATCTGTGCTATATGTGCTAAAGCCAAAGTGGAGCCCAATAGAAATTTATGTACTAACTGTATTGATGCTACTTTAAATAAAAGTCAATCTGTACAAATTGAACATATTTCACCAAACAACGAGGGGAGAGTTATGCCGACTAACTCGCCTCACGTGTCAGTACCTGCATCTCCCGCTCGGGAGGTGCGTGATATTGTAGCGCCGAGTACATCTGGGCGGCCATTACAAATCACATTACAGGATATGGCTACTGTTATGACTGTAGTTTTGGCTAAATTACCAGAACTAAGAGGTAAGCGTGATCACTCTGGGGTGAGAACAGAGTGCGCTGATAATATTAGGGCCATGTCAGACACTGCGTCACAATTTGCAGAACATGAGGACGGAGAGCTTCATTCTGCGGGTGACGGTTCTGATCCAAACAAACTGGATTCAGATATTTCAAATTTTAAATTTAAGCTGGAAAACCTCCGTGTATTACTAGGGGAGGTGTTAGCGGCTCTGAATGATTGTAACACAGTTGCAATACCAGAGAAAATGTGTAGGTTGGATAAATATTTTGCGGTACCGGCGAGTACTGACGTTTTTCCTATACCTAAGAGACTTACTGAAATTGTTACTAAGGAGTGGGATAGACCCGGTGTGCCGTTCTCACCCCCTCCGATATTTAGAAAGATGTTTCCAATAGACGCCACCACACGGGACTTATGGCAAACGGTCCCTAAGGTGGAGGGAGCAGTTTCTACTTTAGCTAAGCGTACCACTATCCCGGTGGAGGATAGCTGTGCCTTTTCAGATCCAATGGATAAAAAGTTAGAGGGTTACCTTAAGAAAATGTTTGTTCAACAAGGTTTTATATTGCAACCTCTTGCATGCATTGCGCCTGTCACGGCTGCAGCAGCATTTTGGTTTGAGTCTCTGGAAGAGACACTTGAATCAGCTCCATTAGATGAGATTAAACACAAGCTTAAAGCCCTTAAGTTAGCTAACTCATTTATTTCAGATGCCGTAGTACATTTAACTAAACTTACGGCTAAGAATTCCGGATTCGCCATTCAGGCACGCAGAGCACTGTGGCTAAAATCCTGGTCAGCTGACGTTACTTCTAAATCTAAATTGCTTAATATACCTTTCAAAGGGCAGACCTTATTCGGGCCCGGGTTGAAAGAAATTATCGCTGACATTACAGGAGGTAAAGGCCATGCCCTGCCTCAAGACAGAGCCAAACCTAAGGCTAGACAGTCTAATTTTCGTTCCTTTCGTAATTTCAAAGCAGGAGCAGCATCAACTTCCTCTGCACCAAAACAGGAAGGAGCTTTTGCTCGCTACAGACAAGGCTGGAGACCTAACCAGTCCTGGAACAAGGGCAAGCAGGCCAGGAAACCTGCTGCTGCCCCTAAGACAGCATGAATCGAGGGCCCCCGATCCGGGAACGGATCTAGTGGGGGGCAGACTTTCTCTCTTCGCCCAGGCTTGGGCAAGAGATGTCCAGGATCCCTGGGCGTTAGAGATCATATCTCAGGGATACCTTCTAGACTTCAAATTCTCTCCCCCAAGAGGGAGATTTCATCTGTCAAGGTTGTCAACAAACCAAATAAAGAAAGAGGCGTTTCTACGCTGCGTACAAGATCTTTTATTAATGGGAGTGATCCATCCGGTTCCGCGGTCGGAACAAGGACAAGGGTTTTACTCAAATCTGTTTGTGGTTCCCAAAAAAGAGGGAACTTTCAGGCCAATCTTGGATTTAAAGATCCTAAACAAATTCCTAAGAGTTCCATCGTTCAAAATGGAAACTATTCGGACAATTTTACCCATGATCCAAAAGGGTCAGTACATGACCACAGTGGATTTAAAGGATGCTTACCTTCACATACCGATTCACAAAGATCATTACCGGTATCTAAGGTTTGCCTTTCTAGACAGGCATTACCAGTTTGTAGCTCTTCCATTCGGATTGGCTACGGCTCCGAGAATCTTCACAAAGGTTCTGTGTGCTCTTCTGGCGGTACTAAGACCGCGAGGAATTGCGGTAGCTCCGTACCTAGACGACATTCTGATACAAGCTTCAAGCTTTCAAACTGCCAAGTCTCATACAGAGTTAGTACTGGCATTTCTAAGGTCGCATGGATGGAAGGTGAACGAAAAGAAGAGTTCTCTCTTTCCACTCACAAGAGTTCCCTTCTTGGGGACTCTTATAGATTCTGTAGAAATGAAGATTTACCTGACAGAAGACAGGTTAACAAAGCTTCAAAATGCATGCCGTGTCCTTCATTCCATTCAACACCCGTCAGTAGCTCAATGCATGGAGGTGATCGGCTTAATGGTAGCAGCAATGGACATAGTACCCTTTGCACGTCTACATCTCAGACCGCTGCAATTGTGCATGCTAAGTCAGTGGAATGGGGATTACTCAGACTTGTCCCCTACTCTGAATATGGATCAAGAGACCAGAAATTCTCTTCTATGGTGGCTTTCTCGGCCACATCTGTCCAGGGGGATGCCATTCAGCAGGCCGGACTGGACAATTGTAACAACAGACGCCAGCCTACTAGGTTGGGGCGCTGTCTGGAATTCTCTGAAGGCTCAGGGACAATGGAATCAGGAGGAGAGTCTCCTACCAATAAACATTCTGGAATTGAGAGCAGTTCTCAATGCCCTTCTGGTTTGGCCCCAGTTAACAACTCGGGGGTTCATCAGGTTTCAGTCGGACAACATCACGACTGTAGCTTACATCAACCATCAGGGAGGGACAAGAAGCTCCCTAGCAATGATGGAAGTATCAAAGATAATTCCCTGGGCAGAGTCTCAGTCTTGCCACCTGTCAGCAATCCACATCCCGGGAGTGGAGAACTGGGAGGCGGATTTCTTAAGTCGTCAGACTTTTCATCCGGGGGAGTGGGAACTTCATCCGGAGGTCTTTGCCCAAATACTTCGACGTTGGGGCAAACTAGAGATAGATCTCATGGCGTCTCGACAGAACGCCAAGCTTCCTCGTTACGGGTCCAGATCCAGGGATCCGGGAGCGGTTCTGATAGATGCTTTGACAGCACCTTGGACCTTCGGGGTGGCTTATGTGTTTCCACCCTTCCTGATGCTTCCTCGATTGATTGCCAGAATCAAACAGGAGAGAGCATCAGTGATTCTAATAACGCCTGCATGGCCACGCAGGACTTGGTATGCAGATCTAGTGGACATGTCATCCTGTCCACCTTGGTCGCTACCTCTGAAACAGGACCTTCTGATCCAGGGTCCCTTCAAACATCAAAATCTAATTTCTCTGAAGCTGACTGCTTGGAAATTGAACGCTTGATTTTATCAAAACGTGGTTTTTCTGAGTCAGTTATTGATACCTTAATACAGGCTAGGAAGCCTGTTACCAGAAAGATTTACCATAAGATATGGCGCAAATACTTATATTGGTGCGAATCCAAGAGTTACTCATGGAGTAAGGTTAGGATTCCGAGGATATTGTCTTTTCTACAAGAAGGTTTAGAAAAGGGTTGATCCGCTAGTTCCTTAAAGGGACAGATTTCAGCTCTGTCCATTCTTTTACACAAACGTCTGTCAGAAGTTCCGGACGTTCAAGCTTTTTGTCAGGCTTTAGCTAAGATCAAGCCTGTGTTTAAAACTGTTGCTCCACCATGGATTTTGAACTTAGTTCTTACAGGGGGTTCCGTTTTGAACCCCTTCATTCCATTGATATCAAGTTGTTATCTTGGAAAGTTCTGTTTTTAATGGCGATTTCCTCGGCTCGAAGAGTCTCTGAGTTATCTGCCTTACATTGTGATTCTCCTTATCTGATTTTTCATTCAGACAAGGTAGTTCTGCGTACTAAACCTGGGTTCCTACCTAAGGTGGTCACTAACAGGAATATCAATCAAGAGATTGTGGTTACATCTTTGTGTCCTAATCCTTCTTCGAAAAAGGAACGTCTGCTACACAATCTAGATGTAGTCCGTGCCCTGAAATTTTATCTACAGGCAACTAAGGATTTTCGACAAACGTCTTCCCTGTTTGTCGTTTATTCTGGTCAGAGGAGAGGTCAAAAAGCTTCGGCTACCTCTCTCTCCTTTTGGCTTCGTAGCATAATACGGTTAGCCTATGAGACTGCTGGACAGCAGCCTCCTGAAAGAATTACAGCACATTCTACTAGAGCTGTGGCTTCCACTTGGGCCTTTAAGAATGAGGCTTCTGTTGAACAGATTTGCAAGGCTGCAACTTGGTCTTCTCTTCATACTTTTTCCAAATTTTACAAATTTGACACTTTTGCTTCTTCGGAGGCTGTTTTTGGGAGAAAGGTTCTTCAGGCAGTGGTTCCTTCCGTATAAAGAGCCTGCCTGTCCCTCCCGTCATCCGTGTACTTTAGCTTTGGTATTGGTATCCCATAAGTAATGGATGATCCGTGGACTGGATACACTTAACAAGAGAAAACATAATTTATGCTTACCTGATAAATTTATTTCTCTTGTAGTGTATCCAGTCCACGGCCCGCCCTGTCACTTTAAGGCAGGTAATTTTTCCATTAAACTACAGTCACCACTGTACCCTATGGTTTTCCTTTCTCTGCATGTTTTCGGTCGAATGACTGGTAATGGCAGTTAGGGGAGGAGCTATATAGCAGCTCTGCTGGGTGAATCCTCTTGCACTTCCTGTTGGGGAGGAGTTAATATCCCATAAGTAATGGATGATCCGTGGACTGGATACACTACAAGAGAAATAAATTTATCAGGTAAGCATAAATTATGTTTTTTACATCTGTAATTACCTTGTATCTAAGCTTCTGCAGACTACCTCTTTATCTCCGATCTTTTGACAGACTTGCATTTCAGGTTTTTAGTGCTGACTCTTAAAGGGATATTCCGGTCAAAATGTAAATGCACATAGATGAATTACATCTTTGAATAGAAACATATTTGCAATATACATTAAGTGGCAAAAATGCGTCTGGTAAAAGTTAACAGTGCTTTAGTGTTAGCATTTCTCTCTGCACGTGCATGTGAAGCATAGCTAAATATTCTCAGTGCACCAGCATTTTAAATACTGCAGCTGCTCAGAGCACAAGTGGGGTTTGTATCATGTCAGAAATTAACAAATTAAGCTATTACCAGATGGTATAAGCACCTTAGGCTCTCTGAGCAAATGCTGTGTTTAAAATGCTGGGGCACAGTGCATACTTAAATACACATTTGAAACAGCTATAGCTTTTATTAGAAGCATTTTTGCTAATACATATATGTTACAAAAATGCTTCTATTGAAAGCTGAAATGCATCCATGTGGATTCTAATTTGGGCTGAAATGTCCCTTTAAATAACTCCATATGCATGAGCACAATGTTATTTATATGAAACACATGAACTTATACCCTCTCGCTGTAAAAAACTGTCAAATACATTCAGATAAGAGGCGGGGTTCAAGGGCTTAGAAATTAGCATATGAGCCTACCTAGGTTAAGCTTTCAACTAAGAATACCAAGAGAACAAAGCAAATTTGATCATTAAAGTAAATTAGAAAGTTGTTTAAAATGACATGTCTTCTGAAAAATTGCATGCTCTAGTTTTCCGGTGGAGGTGGAGCTACACAGGTGTGGCTGCACAGGTGTGCTACGCAGGTGTAGCTCAGATTGCAGCTCCAGGCCCAAAGATTTTGGCGGTGGATCTCCGCGCCTTGCTCCTGGCTAGTGAGCTACTATCCTTAGGCCAGCTAAAAAGATTTGCTCCGGAACCTTTCTCAGTGGCTTGTCACTCCACTGGTATTTGTCCCCATCTACCTGGACTTTTTATATAGGCAATACCTGCCTGTCACCTTCAGATTAAATTGGACTTTTTTTGTCTTACCCTCCAGCTTCGTACTGGGACTTGGGTCTCCATCTACCTGCCCTATGGAACTTTACTTTGGATAAGGTAAAAAGCTCTCTTCCCCCCTCTATCCTCCAGCAGACTTTGGCCAACGAATTTGGACCCCCTGTGCTTCTCTGACTAGACCTGCTGCTGACCGGTGGTCTTACCTGCTGGGTTGCTGGCCGGCCTCTCTGTTTTTTCTTTCCCTCCCCCACCGGTGCTGCGCGGGAGGGGGGGGCTTTCGCCCTGGTGCGGATTATCGGTGGAGAGGCTGTTCCTTCCTGGCTCGCGGCGGCGCCCGGTGAAACGCTGGTCTCTCTCCTCCCACCGACTTTGCTTGAGGAGAGCCGACTGCGGAAGCCGCACTTCACAGAGGTGCTGGAAAACAGAGGTAACGATCTCCTCTGCGCCGAAGGATACAATACAGAGGTGAACAGCAGAACCAGTGGTCAGCTCTTGAAGGGGTGAGTCTCATTCATAGTATACTAACTTTGACACTAACAACGGCACCGTCACACGAGAACTTTGTAGAGGGGGGAATTGAAGGAAAATGGAGGGGGCCATCAGGGTTTAAAAATCTGAAACACCCTACTAAGGAAGGCTCTTAAGTACGAGATCTAAGAAGATCGTGGGACACATTGTAAATTATTGCAGGGATTATCAGCGAAGTTAACTTGGCATAAAAATCCCAGACCGCTTATAGTGACTTAAAGACCAGCTGTAAAAGGGAGGCCACAACATCAACTGAGAGATCTCCCTTCGCTATACTTGATAAAAACAGTGGTAGAAGGTCATGGGATTACAAGCATACAATGACATACTAATCTACCTTGTGTACTAATGGTCTAAAACATATTGAAGCTACACTGAAAATAATATTGACTATATCACATGAAATTTTCATTTCTCTGGATTATTGTTTGTCTTTTTTTTTTCTTTTCTTATCTGAAAGTCATATCCAATGATTGCTGCTTTTATCTATGCTTTACTCCTCCGAATGAGGACTGGTTACATTACAGGTTTCTAGGTTATTTAAATTGCATATACTAAAAGGCTAAAAGTAACTTTTTTTTTTTTTTTTGCTACTATATTATAAGCTTTAAATAGCTTGTTGAATCACATAAATACTCTCTGAAAGAACACTGGCTGTTTAGATATAACTGAAATAAGTTTTGAACTATCTAGGCTAAACCACAGGAAATTATACTTAAGTTTGGTATTTTTTCTATTTTTTCATAGTGGCTAAGTGATGATAAGACTAGGCTTATAAAAAAGTGTTACCTGTGTAGATTAGCTGATATATATTTTGTCTAAGATCGCCCTAAAATTTTCAAACATCCCCTTGTAAGGTATCTTATTTGTTGGATCAATTGAATTAAGGGGGTGAGTTGCCTCATTTCACTGCTCTCTAAATACTGCCTGAGATAGCAACCTATGTTAAAGTTTCTCTGGACCAGGCTTGATACCTTTTTTGCTATTTCAGGTATCTGGTTACCCTATTTTCCTTAATGAGCTTAGTGATTGGTATAGGAAAACCTTCACATACTGGCAAGCAAAAATTGATATTTTACCTAGGTGCATAATGTCCTGAAAAAACCTTCTGCCAAAGTTTTGGGTCACTCCTTTTTGAATTTGAATTTAAATTAAATTAATGTTCACTTATTAAAGCACATTACTCCGGTAATTCTCACTTATTTGAGTTTAGCTGTACACTAAAATAAACACTCTTTTTTACAAAGTCCAAGTGTAAAGCAAACACTTAGAGGCCTTAAATTAAAATTAACTTCTTTTGCTCTTCATACACGGCTATATACTAGATTTTCTAAAATTATTATTATTATTTTTTTTTCTCCTGACTCACTCTTTTTTCACTACTTAATCACACCTGGTACATGGATAAGTTTCTTGGCATCTCGGCCAAAACACCCTCCCCAACTATGGCAGTAAGACATAGGGACAGAAAGCCCAAGGGCACGCAAGACCCAGTTGTCGATGCCCAATCTACCATGATAAACATAGCTACACCTGAAGCATTGAACATTCAGACTCTGGTTGTCAGCATCTCAGCGGCTCTCTCCCCTAAGTTTGACGCCTTAAAAGCAGAAATCAAACAAGACATAACGGCTTTAACACAAGAAATTAGACAATTTTCAGCAAGGCTACAGGAGGCTGAGCAGAGAGTGTCTGATTTAGAGGACCTTACTACCTCGTATGGCTCTAAATTCGAAAACATGAGCATCAGTATTCAAAAAACCCTATCTAGGCTGGAAGACCTAGAAAACCGTAGTAGAAGGAACAACATTAGAATAATAGGACTCCCAGAAGAGAGCCAGTATGGGGACTTGGTCCTCTTTATCTCAGACACTCTCACTAAAGCTCTCAAATTTCCGTCGACATACCGCCAAGTCTTGGTAGAGAGGGCACACAGGCTTGGTCCACCCCGTATATCTAATAATAATCCTACCAGACCTAGACCTATAATTGCCAAACTACTTAATTATCAAGACAAACTTAAATTCTTACAACAATTCCGTAAAATTCAGCCACTTACTATTGATGGTGCTAAAATTTTAATCTTTCAGGATTTCTCGGCTGAGACAGCCTTAAAAAGGAAAGATTTGGCACCAATGTGCACTAAATTTATAAAACATGGCTTGGATGCCACCATAATTTTTCCTGCTAAACTTAAAGTAACAGTGAAGGATGTTACACATTTTTTTGTGGAGGCTGCCGCAGCGGAGAAAGTCTATACAACTTTGGACCCACCAGTACCAAAGGGGTTAGCTCCGGCAGAGTAGGCCTAATTATGGGATTAATCCTATCATTCAGAGATAGATGGGACACTTAGGGAAATTGCTTGAGTCCCCTCCCCCTTGCGGGGGTCTTGCTGTGGCTTTTTTCTTTTCTTCACTTTTTTTTTTTTTTTCTCTTCTCTCCCCTTCCTTGCTGTTTCACCTCAGAGTAGGTTTAAAATTACAAGAAAATAGAAAAACTTAGAATTGTATCATGGAACGTGGGAGGGATATCTACCCCTATTAAGCGAAAAGCTATACTGACACAATTAATGAAATCCCAGACGGACATAGGGCTAATCCAAGAAACACATCTTAACTCAGAGGAATCCTCTAAACTCAAAACCTCATGGGTTAAAGAAGTGTTCTTCTCACCAAGCATTGGTAAAAAAAGGGGAGTAGCTATCTTAATAGGGAAAAAAACCCAAATCGAGGTTGTGCACTGCGAGCCCGATCCAGAAGGAAGATTCGTTCTGTTAAAAATAAAACTCGCCCAGGATACCTATACACTATGTAATATATATGGCCCCAACACTTTTGATTCAGAATTTTGGAATAAAATACAATCTAAATTATTACTGTATAGTCAGGGACACCTCATTATTGGTGGGGATTTTAATATGGTGCCGCAATGCCCATTAGACAGGCTTCGAGAATCTACGAAACAGAAAAAACAGAAAAGGGATAATTTAGAATTTAAAATGATCAAGAAAATAAAACAAAATTTAGCACTACGGGATATATGGCGTATTCAAAACCCGGATACACAGGAATTCACCTGTCTTTCAAAAGCACATAAAACTCTCTCACAAATAGATTTATTCCTTATAGACGAGCGTATAGGGCCTATAACGGCGCAAGCAAGAATCCTTCCCATATCAATATCAGATCATGCCCCTATTTCTTTGCACATTCAGTTGAAACGGCCGCAAATTAAATCTCTGCGTTTTTTTTTCCACATTACTTGGTAACGGATATGAAATTTAAAACCCATCTTAGGTCGAAATTTGAGGAATTTATACAGTTTAACTATGAATATATTGAATGCCCAGAACTGCTCTGGGATACCGCTAAGGCGGTTCTCAGAGGAGAAATACTAACTTATAATATCGCTCTAACTAAAAAACTAAAGACAAGAGAAAAGGAAATAAATAAGGCACTATCTAACTCATATAATAAATTCTTACTGCATAAAAATGCCTTAAACTGGGCCAAGTATGTGCGAGCTAAAGAAACTAGGGACACATTTATCTTAACCCAACAAGTGCAAAAAGAACTAAAAACTCAGGCTAAATTTTACAGATTTGGGAATAAATCTGGAAAGATGTTGTCTAGATTAGTTAATAATGAAAAAAACACCCTTATATTGAAGAACTCTTAGATAAGGGAAAGGGAATTTTAGACCCTGATAAGATTGCAACTATATTAGTGAAATACTATCAAAATGTATATTCTGATAAGGGTTATGACCAAGATAAATCTGCAGAGTTTTGGAATAAGATTGTTAGCCCTTCATTAACTGATGACTGTATCGTCAGCCTTAA
This sequence comes from Bombina bombina, assembly GCF_027579735.1. Classification (NCBI taxonomy): domain Eukaryota; kingdom Metazoa; phylum Chordata; class Amphibia; order Anura; family Bombinatoridae; genus Bombina; species Bombina bombina. The sequence goes on from NC_069504.1 coordinate 827,865,998, forward strand.
TGCTCCTATATCGGTTCAAGAAGTAAAGGCGGCAATCTCTAAACTACCGATTAATAACGCGGCTGGTCCGGATGGACTACCTGGCGAATTTTATAAAATATTAGCGGAAGAAAGTGCCCCATATTTAACAAATCTATATAACGAATACTATATCAAAGGCAAACCAGTCTCAGCTTCATTTTCCTTCTCCCACACAACCTTAATCCCTAAATCAGGAAAAGACTCTAGGCTTAAAGAATCATATAGACCAATAGCCTTACTTAATTCAGATTACAAGATTTTAATGTCTATTTTAGCATCTAGACTACAGTTAATTTTGCCCAAAGTGGTTCATCCGGATCAAGCTGGCTTTATGAATGGACAAAACTCCTCAGCCAAAATTAGGGAGGTATTGGTTACTTTGGAATATTACGAAAAGATCTTGGCGGGGAGAGAGGAAGACCCTGGGGCATTAGATATGGCTATTTTATCCATTGACGCAGAAAAAGCATTTGACTCTGTTACATTTAAACATCTTAACACATCTTTGTTGAAATTTGGAATCAAGGGCAAATTCCCCCAATTCGTAGAGAGTCTTTATAAAAGCTCAGCTACAAGCTTGATAACTAACGGTATGATATCTCCATCAATAACCCTTGAAAGAGGAACACGCCAGGGCTGCCCTCTCTCCCCGCTTCTGTTTAACATTGCTATTGAGCCCTTGGCTATTATAATAAGGCAAAGTTTAGAGGGAATAAAGATCCTAAATCATGAGATGAAAATAGGTTTATATGCAGATGATGTCTTGTTGTATCTATCAAATACCAAGGTTAATATTCCAAAACTGATGCAGATAATTGATCAATTCGGCACCTTCTCAGGGTATAAAATAAATGCATCTAAATCAGAAATTCTCTGGATCCGCAGGAATAAGGATTCATGTCTGGAGAATCCATTTAAAAGAGTAACAGAATCATTTAAATACCTAGGAATAATTATTCCTGCGAACTCAGATTTGGTATATGAGCTTAACATTCCCCCAATTATTAGGCAATTTAAGTTAAAACTTAGAACTTGGCAAAGTCTGCCACTCTCAATTTCAGGAAGGATACACTTGGTTAAAATGATTCTCCTCCCGAAATTGCTATATATACTGCAGAATGTCCCAGTAATTCTTTTTGAAAAAGATATACGTATGATTAATGGCCTAATCAGAAAATTTCTCTGGCAAGGGAAAAGAGCACGAATATCTCTTAATAAACTCTCCCTCTCACGTGACTATGGGGGCTTAGCACTCCCAGACATTAGAGCATACAATCTTAGCTTTTTAGCGCGATAGTGGCTAGTTGGATTCTGTCTAAAAACTATATCCTAAACAACCAGTTGGAAGCCAATATATGTGATCCATACCATCCTCTATCACTTATACACTCCCCCCCTAAGGAGCTGCCCCCAGAAATTAAAAAACTAAAAGTTATTTATAACCCCATCAGGGCATGGTGGAAAATTGCAAACATTCTTTCAATTAATTTCAAGGCTTCAAACTACCTCCCCCTGATAGGGAACCCAAAATTCCAACCTGGATTACATTCTGAGGTTTTTAATAGATGGCATATGAAAGGGCTAAATAGAATGGTCTTGCTGATAGATGCTGATAGGAAAATTATTATTTACATTTATACATTTGAAGCACTGAAAAGAGAATTTACTTTGCCTAACAAAGATTTCTTTGCCTATTTACAGGTAAGGCATTTCCTGGCTGAAACAGTCAGAGAAGCGGGCTGGGGTTGGAAATTACCCAAGGTAGAAAACTGGCTTACACTTATGAAGGCTGATTATATGTCTATCTCTGTGGCCTATCAGTTATTGGTTGGCAGTAGGGGCAACTGTAACCTGTTAAGGATTGCTGAAGCATGGACTTTATCTCTACCACAGAATAGGGTCGACTCAAAAATCTTGCAATACTCTATAGGAAAAGTGGCTAAAATAACTTTATCTGCCACATGGCGCGAAGCACATATTAAACTGCTCCACAGAGCATATTTCACTCTGGAGATGGGTTATAAGGTGCACAACCTGGGTTTTAACAAATGCCTGAAATGTTCTCTCCCAGCAGCCAATATAGTGCATATGCTCTGGTCTTGTCCAAAGGTGAGAAATACTTGGCGCAAACTTGAATATTGGCTGAATAAGGTATTGAAAATTCCACCTATACCTTTTACTTTATTTCAGATCATATTATGCATTGATAATGTAATTAAACACCACCCTAATGATAAATTGATATCCATCTCTATATTAGCCACCAGATATTTGATATGCAAAAAATGGAAAATGCGCTCGGTACCAAGTGTGCAGGAAATTCAAAATTGCCTTAAGAAACAATCCCTATTAGAACAAAAAGACACAGACATTAACAATGAAGAGGACATCAGGAAATTTTTTAATAAATGGGCAATATATATATTAAATCACTACCCGAAAATGATAGAGATTATATGATCTTTCCTTTTCAAAATTCAGAAATGATCCTGTTAGGTATTTGGTAGAGGGAGCAGCAGGGAAGGGGATTATATATTTTCTTTCTCTTTTTTTTTTTTTTTTTTTTTCTCTCTCTTCTTCTTTTTTTTAGGATTTTGGTTGATTATCTTATTTTTTCTCCTTTTTTTTTTTTTTCTTTTTCCTGATCAAAAAATAGAAAATCCCAACACAGGGCGACTTAAGGGAATAAGGTTTTGTTTTCAGTTTTAGACCTGAAAGAAGATAACACTTGCTTTTTTACAGGTGGGAGAAACTATGGGTCAAATATTATTTCACATAGCTTGCTTTTGTTTTCTTCTGCTAAAATTATTTGAACCTCAATATGAGGACAAGTGTATTTGTTTTTTTTAAATATTGCCATGAACCAAATTTGTATTACTGCATAATGTCACCCTCTGTTGGTTAATAAAAAAGAATATGAAAAAAAAAAAAAAAAAAAATGACATGTCTTCTCTAAATCATGAAAGTTTAATTTGGACTTTACTATCGCTTTAATATTTACTTAATAAAAAGCTTGCCTGCCCCATAACAATACTATATTGCACATCACAACCATTTCTGACACACATTCATTGGTTTTGTATCGATTCTCTATATGCTGTTAATGAACAGTTCTTTGTGAATACAATGAGCAGTTCTTTGTGAATACATTTCTCTTTAAACCCTCAGAAATAAGTGGCAGTCTAAATGCTGCTTATGTGTACTTATGAAGGGTTTCTATAGTTTTTATGTTTTGCAATCTCTGTATATATAATGCTTTGTTGCACACTTCAAGAGAATAATAAATACTTTCTAAGCACTTATAATAATAATGTACTGCTGATTTGAATCATATATGTGCACTTATATATATAATATATCTAAATAAATATTCACAAAGTACCATGAAAATTTAACCAAGTTACCTTGCAAGCTTAAAGGGACATTAAACACTAACGGCTAGATTTGGAGTTTGGCGGTAAAAGGGCTGTTAACGCTCCGCGGGTTTTTTTCTGGCCGCACCATAAATTTAACTCTGGTATCGAGAGTTCAAACAAATGCTGCGTTAGGCTCCAAAAAAGGAGCGTAGAGCATTTTTACCGCAAATACAACTCTCGATACCAGAGTTGCTTACGGACGCGGCCGGCCTCAAAAACGTGCTCGTGCACGATTCTCCCATAGGAAACAATGGGGCTGTTTGAGCTGAAAAAAAACCTAACACCTGCAAAAAAGCAGCGTTCAGCTCCTAACGCAGCCCCATTGTTTCCTATGGGGGAACACTTCCTACGTCTGCACCTAACACTCTAACATGTACCCCGAGTCTAAACACCCCTAACCTTACACTTATTAACCCCTAATCTGCCGCCCCCGCTATCGCTGACCCCTGCATTACACTTTTAACCCCTAATCTGCCGCTCCGTAAACCGCCGCCACCTACGTTATCCCTATGTACCCCTAATCTGCTGCCCTAACATCGCCGACCCCTATGTTATATTTATTAACCCCTAATCTGCCCCCCACAACGTCGCCGACACCTACCTACACTTATTAACCCCTAATCTGCCGAGCGGACCTGAGCGCTACTATAATAAAGTTATTAACCCCTAATCCGCCTCACTAACCCTATCATAAATAGTATTAACCCCTAATCTGCCCTCCCTAACATCGCCGACACCTACCTTCAATTATTAACCCCTAATCTGCCGACCGGAGCTCACCGCTATTCTAATAAATGTATTAACCCCTAAAGCTAAGTCTAACCCTAACACTAACACCCCCCTAAGTTAAATATAATTTTTATCTAACGAAATAAATTAACTCTTATTAAATAAATGATTCCTATTTAAAGCTAAATACTTACCTGTAAAATAAATCCTAATATAGCTACAATATAAATTACATTTATATTATAGCTATTTTAGGATTAATATTTATTTTACAGGTAACTTTGTATTTATTTTAACCAGGTACAATAGCTATTAAATAGTTAAGAACTATTTAATAGTTACCTAGTTAAAATAATTACAAATTTACCTGTAAAATAAATCCTAACCTAAGTTATAATTAAACCTAAAACTACCCTATCAATAAAATAATTAAATAAACTACCTACAATTACCTACAATTAACCTAACACTACACTATCAATAAATTAATTAAACACAATTGCTACAAATAAATACAATTAAATAAACTATCTAAAGTACAAAAAATAAAAAAGAACTAAGTTACAGAAAATAAAAAAATATTTACAAACATAAGAAAAATATTACAACAATTTTAAACTAATTACACCTACTCTAAGCCCCCTAATAAAATAACAAAGACCCCCAAAATAAAAAATTCCCTACCCTATTCTAAATTTAAAAAGTTACAAGCTCTTTTACCTTACCAGCCCTGAACAGGGCCCTTTGCGGGGCATGCCCCAAGAAGTTCAGCTCTTTTGCCTGTAAAAGAAAACATACAATACCCCCCCCCCAACATTACAACCCACCACCCACATACCCCTAATCTAACCCAAACCCCCCTTAAATAAACCTAACACTAAGCCCCTGATGATCTTCCTACCTTGTCTTCACCATGCCAGGTTCACCGATCCGTCCTGGCTCCAAGATCTTCATCCAACCCAAGCGGGGGCTAGACATCCACTGAAGAAGTCCAGAAGAGGGTCCAAAGTCTTCCTCCTATCCGGCAAGAAGAGGACATCCGGACCGGCAAACATCTTCTCCAAGCGGCATCTTCTATGTTCTTCCATCCGATGACGACCGGCTCCATCTTGAAGACCTCCAGCGCGGATCCATCCTCTTCTTCCGACGACTAGACGACGAATGACGGTTCCTTTAAGGGACGTCATCCAAGATGGCGTCCCTCGAATTCCGATTGGCTGATAGGATTCTATCAGCCAATCGGAATTAAGGTAGGAATTTTCTGATTGGCTGATGGAATCAGCCAATCAGAATCAAGTTCAATCCGATTGGCTGATCCAATCAGCCAATCAGATTGAGCTCGCATTCTATTGGCTGATCGGAACAGCCAATAGAATGCGAGCTCAATCTGATTGGCTGATTGGATCAGCCAATCGGATTGAACTTGATTCTGATTGGCTGATTCCATCAGCCAATCAGAAAATTCCTACCTTAATTCCGATTGGCTGATAGAATCCTATCAGCCAATCGGAATTCGAGGGACGCCATCTTGGATGACGTCCCTTAAAGGAACCGTCATTCGTCGTCTAGTCGTCGGAAGAAGAGGATGGATCCGCGCTGGAGGTCTTAAAGATGGAGCCGGTCGTCATCGGATGGAAGAACATAGAAGATGCCGCTTGGAGAAGATGTTTGCCGGTCCGGATGTCCTCTTCTTGCCGGATAGGAGGAAGACTTTGGACCCTCTTCTGGACTTCTTCAGTGGATGTCTAGCCCCCGCTTGGGTTGGATGAAGATCTTGGAGCCAGGACGGATCGGTGAACCTGGCATGGTGAAGACAAGGTAGGAAGATCATCAGGGGCTTAGTGTTAGGTTTATTTAAGGGGGGTTTGGGTTAGATTAGGGGTATGTGGGTGGTGGGTTGTAATGTTGGGGGGGGGGGGTATTGTATGTTTTCTTTTACAGGCAAAAGAGCTGAACTTCTTGGGGCATGCCCCGCAAAGGGCCCTGTTCAGGGCTGGTAAGGTAAAAGAGCTTGTAACTTTTTAAATTTAGAATAGGGTAGGGAATTTTTTATTTTGGGGGTCTTTGTTATTTTATTAGGGGGCTTAGAGTAGGTGTAATTAGTTTAAAATTGTTGTAATATTTTTCTTATGTTTGTAAATATTTTTTTATTTTCTGTAACTTAGTTCTTTTTTATTTTTTGTACTTTAGATAGTTTATTTAATTGTATTTATTTGTAGCAATTGTGTTTAATTAATTTATTGATAGTGTAGTGTTAGGTTAATTGTAGGTAATTGTAGGTAGTTTATTTAATTATTTTATTGATAGGGTAGTGTTAGGTTTAATTATATCTTAGGTTAGGATTTATTTTACAGGTAAATTTGTAATTATTTTAACTAGGTAACTATTAAATAGTTCTTAACTATTTAATAGCTATTGTACCTGGTTAAAATAAATACAAAGTTACCTGTAAAATAAATATTAATCCTAAAATAGCTATAATATAAATGTAATTTATATTGTAGCTATATTAGGATTTATTTTACAGGTAAGTATTTAGCTTTAAATAGGAATCATTTATTTAATAAGAGTTAATTTATTTTGTTAGATAAAAATTATATTTAACTTAGGGGGGTGTTAGTGTTAGGGTTAGACTTAGCTTTAGGGGTTAATACATTTATTAGAATAGCGGTGAGCTCCGGTCGGCAGATTAGGGGTTAATAATTGAAGGTAGGTGTCGGCGATGTTAGGGAGGGCAGATTAGGGGTTAATACTATTTATGATAGGGTTAGTGAGGCGGATTAGGGGTTAATAACTTTATTATAGTAGCGCTCAGGTCCGCTCGGCAGATTAGGGGTTAATAAGTGTAGGTAGGTGTCGGCGACATTGTGGGGGGCAGATTAGGGGTTAATAAATATAACATAGGGGTCGGCGATGTTAGGGGCAGAAGATTAGGGGTACATAGGGATAACGTAGGTGGCGGCGATTTGCGGTCGGAAGATTAGGGGTTAATTATTTTAAGTAGCTTGCGGCGACGTTGTGTGGGGCAAGTTAGGGGTTAATAAATATAATATAGGGGTCGGCGGGGTTAGGGGCAGCAGATTAGGGGTACATAAGTATAACGTAGGTGGCGGTCGGCAGATTAGGGGTTAAAAATTTTAATCGAGTGGCGGCGATGTGGGGGGACCTCGGTTTAGGGGTACATAGGTAGTTTATGGGTGTTAGTGTAGTTTAGGGTACAGTAGTTAAGAGCTTTATGAACCGGCGTTAGCCAGAAAGCTCTTAACTCCTGCTTTTTTCAGGCGGCTGGAATCTTGTCGTTAGAGCTCTAACGCTCACTGCAGAAACGACTCTAAATACCAGCGTTAGAAAGATCCCATTGAAAAGATAGGCTACGCAAATGGCGTAGGGGGATCTGCGGTATGGAAAAGTCGCGGCTGTAAAGTGAGCGTTAGACCCTTTAATCACTGACTCCAAATACCAGCGGGCGGCCAAAACCAGCGTTAGGAGCCTCTAACGCTGGTTTTGACGGCTACCGCCGAACTCTAAATCTAGGCCTAAATAAGTGCTAGATATAATTATGCATTCAAAGAAAGGATTAGTCTGAAAATAACATGTAGATGTATTTTTTTAAACTTTCATTAGCTGTTTAAATATTGACAAAATAAGTGTACAATTTTAATGTCTATAATACAATGGGAGCTGCCATGTTGTAACTTAGGTTACCTTCTCTGCTGTGGCCAATTAGAGACAGTTATAAATAAGTGACTATAGTGTGCAGCCAATGGCTGTGTGGAATATAACAGTGTTCTGCACTTCCATTTCTAACAGAAACTGAAAAGCTCACAACTTCAGATTGGATTTACAAAAAAAAGGGACAAAATAAAAAATGAAAGTATATTGTAGAATTTTTCTTATGTATACAATTTATCATTTTATATTACCATCTCAAAGTGTTTAATGTCCCTTTAAGATACTTAATATAATCATTTAACCTTTAGAGCACCATAAAGAACACTAAATTAACCGGTTCAATGCTCACGATGAGGCATTCTTGTCATGCGCACACAGGACACAATCAAACTAGTTAATTTAGTTGCTCTTGTCATGCAGAGGGATCAACAATCAGAAGCTGTTTTCGGGGATCCGCTGCACTATAGGCCAGGAATCCTTGATGCCTAGTGGGCAGCACTCCAAAGCCTTTGATGAGAGTGCTAATGGCGTAACCACAAATGCGTGGTAATGACTCAAATGGGTGGAGCCACTGTAGCTGCAAGGGGACTCCCTTAGCAGCTACATATAATCAAGGCTCCTCATTTGAAAGATAATTGCCTGCTCTTTCAAATGTCTTTTGTGGGACTTGAAAAGCACCAAGCCCCACAAATATATATATTGCCAGTGAACAAGGGCTGAAGCTTGGCCCGAAACATGTTTGGCGTTGGGTTCTGAACACCTTGTTGCAGGCCTGCGACTAGCCTACATGGTTTACATGTTTTTACATGCTTCTTTTTAAACATTTTTGAAAATAAAATTTATTCTTGCTTTTAAGAAAAAAAGACTCTTCACAGTATTTCTCTTTTTTTTCTGGAGCTGCGGGATGATATAATGTTTTTCTTCTCTTATATATATATATATATATATATATATATATATATATTTTTTTTTTTTTTTTTTTTAAAGTAACAAAAACATAATTTATGTAAGAACGTACCTGATAAATTCATTTCTTTCATATTGGCAAGAGTCCATGAGCTAGTGACATATGGGATATACAATCCTACCAGGAGGGGCAAGGTTTCCCAAACCTAAAAATGCCTATAAATACACCCCTCACCACACCCACAATTCAATTTAACGAATAGCCAAGCAGTGAGGTGATAAAGAAAGGAGTAGAAAGCATCAACAAAGGAAATTTGGAAATAATTGTGCCTTATACAAAAAATCATAACCACCATAAAAAGGGTGCACCTCATGGACTCTTGCCAATATGAAAGAAATGAATTTATCAGGTAAGTTCTTACATAAATTATGTTTTCTTTCATGTAATTGGCAAGAGTCCATGAGCTAGTGACATATGGGATATCAATACCCAAGATAAGGAGTCTTCCACTCAAGAGTCACTAGAGAGGGAGGGAATAAAAATAAAAACAGCCATATTCCGCTGAAAAAATTAATCCACAACCCAAAAAAATAAGTTTATTTCATTTTTGAAAGAAAAAAACTTAAAACAAAAGCAGAAGAATCAAACTGAAACAGCTGCCTGAAGAACTTTTCTACCAAAAACTGCTTGCGAAGAAGCAAATACATCAAAACGGTAGAATTTAGTAAATTTATGTAAAGAGGACCAAGTCGCCGCTTTGCAAATCTGATCAACTGAAGCTTCATTCTTAAAAGCCCACGAAGTGGAGACTCATCTAGTAGAATGAGCTGTAATTCTCTGAGGCGGGGCCTGACCCGACTCCAAATAAGCTTGATGAATCAAAAGTTTCAACCAAGAAGCCAAGGAAATAGCAGAAGCCTTCTGACCTTTCCTAGGACCAGAAAATAAAACAAATAGACTGGAAGTCTTCCTGAAATCTTTAATAGCTTCCACATAATATTTCAAAGCTCTTACCACATCCAAAGAATGTAAGGATCTTTCCAAAGAATTCTTAGGATTAGGACACAAGGAAGGGACAACAATTTCTCTATTAATGTTGTTAGAATTCACAAGCTTAGGTAAAAATTAAGAAGAAGTCCGCAAAACTGCCTTATCCTGATGAAAAATCAGAAAAGGAGACTCACAAGAAAGAGCACATAGCTCAAAAACTCTTCTAGCAGAAGAGATAGCCTAAAGGAACAACACTTTCCAAGAAAGTAGTTTAATGTCCAAAGAATGCATAGGCTCAAATGGAGGAGCCTGTAAAGCCTTCAGAACCAAATTAAGACTCCAAGGAGGAGAAATTGATTTAATGACAGACTTAATACGAACTAAAGCCTGTACAAAACAGTGAATATCAGGAAGTACAGCAATCTTTCTGTGAAATAAAACAGAAAGAGCAGAGATTTTACTTTTCAAGGAACTTGCAGACAAACCCTTATCCAAACCATGCTGAAGGAACTGTAAAATTCTAGGAATTCTAAAAGAATGCCAGGAGAATTTATGAGAAGAACACCATGAAATGTAAGTCTTCCAAACTCTATAATAAATCTTTCTAGAGACAGATTTACAAGCTTGTAACATAGTATTAATCACTGAGTCAGAGAAACCTCTATGACTTAGATCTAAGCGTTCAATTTCCATACCTTCAAATTTAATGATTTGAGATCCTGATGGAAAAACGGACCTTGAGATAGTAGGTCTGGCCGTAATGGAAGTGGCCAAGGCGGGCAACTGGACATCCGAACCCGATCCGCATACCAAAACCTGTGTGGCCATGCTGGAGCCACCAGCAACACAAAAGACTGTTCCATGATGATTTTGGAGATCACTCTTGGAAGGAGAACTAGAGGTGGGAAGATGTAAGCAGGATGATAACACCAAGGAAGTGTCAGTGCATCCACTGCTTCCGCCTGAACATCCCTGGACCTGGACAGGTATCTGTGAAGTTTCTTGTTTAAATGAGAGGCCATGAGATCTATCTCTGGAAGACCCCACATCCGAACAATCTGAGAAAACACATCTGGATGGAGAGACCACTCCCCTGGATGTAAAGTCTGGCGGCTGAGATAATCCGCCTCCCAATAGTCTACACCTGGGATATGCACTGCAGAAATTAGACAGGAGCTGGATTCCGCCCAAGCAAGTATCCAAGACACTTCTTTCATAGCTTGGGGACTGTGAGTCCCACCCTGATGATTGACATAAGCCACAGTTGTGATATTGTCTGTCTGAAAACAAATGAACGGTTCTCTCTTTAGCAGAGGCTAAAACTGAAGAGCCCTGAGAATTGCACGGAGTTCTAAAATATTTATTGGTAATCTCGCCTCTTGAGATTTCCAAACCCCTTGTGCTGTCAGCGATCCCCAAACAGCTTCCCAACCTGAAAGACTTGCATCTGTTGAGATCACAGTCCAGGTTGGCCGAACAAAAGAAGCCCCTTGAACCAAACGATGGTGATCTATCCACCATGTCAGAGAGTGTCGTACAATGGGATTCAAGGATATTAATTGTGATATCTTTGTATAATCCCTGCACCAATGATTCAGCATGCAAAGCAGTAGAGGTCTCATGTGAAAACGAGCAAAGGGGATCGCGTCCGATGCTGCAGTCATGAGACCTAAAACTTCCATGCACATAGCCACTGAAGGGAATGACTGAGACTGAAGGTGCCGGCATGCTGCGACCAATTTTAAACGTCTCTTGTCTGTTAGAGACAGAGTCATGGACACTGAATCTATCTGGAAGCCTAAAAAGGTGACCCTTGTCTGAGGAATCAAGAAACTTTTTGGTAAATTGATCCTCCAACCATGTTTCCGAAGAAACAACACTAGTTGATTCGTGTGAGATTCTGCAGTATGTAAAGACTGAGCTAGTACCAAGATATCGTCCAAATAAGGAAACACTGCAATACCCTGTTCTCTGATTACAGATAGTAGGGCACCCAGAACCTTTGAAAAGATTCTTGGAGCTAATGCTAGGCCAAATGGAAGAGCAACAAATTGGTAATGCTTGTCTAGAAAAGAGAATCTCAGAAACTGATAGTGTTCTGGATGAATCGGAATATGAAGGTATGCATCCTGCAAGTCTATTGTGGACATATAATGTCCTTGCTGAACAAAAGGCAGAATAGTCCTTATAGTCACCATCTTGAAAGTTGGTACTTTTACATAACGATTCAAAATTTTCAGATCCAGAACTGGTCTGAATAAATTTTCTTTCTTTGGTACAATGAATAGGTTTGAATAAAACCCCAAATCTTGTTCCTGAGGAGGAACTGGCATGATTACCCCTGAAGACTCCAGGTCTGAAACACACTTCAGAAAAGCCTGAGCTTTTACTGGATTTACAGGGATGCGTGAGAGAAGAAAATCTTCTCACAGGAGGTCTTACTTTGAATCCTATTCGATACCCTGAGAGACAATGCTCTGAATCCAATAATTTTGGACATATTTTATCCAAAAATTCTTGAAAAACCTTAATCTGCCCCCTACCAGCTGAGCTGGAATGAGGGCCGCACCTTCATTCGGACTTAGGGGCTGACTTTGGTTTCCTAAATGGCTTGGATTTATTCCAATTTGAGGAAGGCTTCCAATTGGAAGCAGATTCCTTGGGGGGAGGATTGAGTTTTTGTTCCTTATTCTGACGAAAGGAAAGAAAATGGTTAGAAGCCTTAGATTTACCCTTAGGTTTTATATCCTGAGGCAAAAAAACTCCTTTTCCCCCAGTGATAGTTGAAATAATAGAATCCAACTGAGAACCAAATAAATTATTACCTTGGAAAGAAAGATATAGTAATCTAGATTTAGATGTCATATCAGCATTCCAACACTTAAGCTACAAAGCTCTTCTAGCTAATACAGCTAAAGACATGGATCTAACATCAATTTTGATAATATCAAAAATGGCATCACAAATAAAATGATTAGCATGTTGCAGTAAGCGAATAACGCTAGATATGTCAGAATCCAATTCATTTGATGCAGCCGCAACATCAGCCAAAGAAATAGCAGGTCTGAGAAGATGACCTGAATATAAATAGGCCTTCCTTAGATAAGATTCAAGCTTCCTATCTAAAGGATCCTTAAAGGAAGTACTATCTTCCATAGGAATAGTGGTACGTTTAGCAAGAGTAGAAATAGCCCCATCAACTTTGGGGATTTTTCCCCAAAACTCTATAGATTTTGCCGGTAAAGGATACAATTTTTTAAACCTTGAAGAAGGAATAAAAGAAGTACCTGGCTTATTCCATTCCCTAGAAATCATATCAGAAATAGCCTCAGGAATGGGAAAAAAACCCTGGAGAAACCACAGGAGGTTTAAAAACAGCATTTAAACGTTTATTAGACTGAACGTCAATAGGACTGGTTACCTCAATATCCGAAGTAATTAATACTTCTTTTAATAAAGAACGCATATACTCTATTTTAAATAAATAAGTAGATTTGTCAGTGTCAATGTCTGAGGAAGGATCTTCTGAATCAGATAGATCCTCATCAGAAGAGGATAAATTATTATGTTGTTGGTCATTTGAAATTTCATCAGCTAAATGAGAAGTTTTAAAAGACCTTTTACGTTTATTAGAAGGTGGAAATGCAGACAAAGCCTTCATTATAGAATCAGAAACAAATTCTTTAAAATTTACAGGTATATCATGCACATTAGAAGTTGAAGGAACTGCAACTTGCAATGTACTATTACTGATGGAAACACTATCTGCATGTAAAAGTTTATCATGACAACTATTACAAATAACATTCGGTGGAATAATTTCTACAATTTTACAACAAATGCACTTAGCTTTGGTAGAACCGATGTCAGGCAGCAATGTTCCAGCAGAAACTTCTGAGGCAGGATCAGATTGGGACATCTTGCACAATGTAAGAGAAAAAACAACATATAAAGCAAAATTATCTATTTCCTTATATGACAGTTTCAGGAATGGGAAAAAATGCAATAGCATGGGCCTCTGAAAGCAAAAAGCAAGAGGCAAACATACAAGGGGTATTGAAATAATGAAAAAAATTTGGCGCCAAGTATGACGCACAACGTAACGTAAACTTTTTTGGCGCCAAAAATAACCGTAAATGACACACTCGCGTCACTAATGACGCCGCCGTGTGAAAGGTCTCTGCATCACGTATGATGCCGGAAATGACGAAGTTGCGTCATAAACGTCTTATTTCGCAGCAAAAAAAATTTTGTGCCAAGAATGACGCAATAAAGTTTAGCATTTGACGCACCCGTGTCACAGTGCCTCCTCAGACTGTATCCCGGGAACATAACTGCTCCATAGAAACAGAGCAGTTTGACATAGTGGTTACTTTTTCAGCACAGAAGGTACAAAGTGATTACCGACAACAGGCTATCAAGGCTGAGGCAGAGATCGTCACAATATCTGGTCTGCATGCTCCTCTACCCATGGACATTAACCAACCAAGCCTTACTAACATTCTTCTGATCCATACACTCGACTTAGACCGATTACACAGGAGAGGTGTTGGTTAATTATATGGACACACGACCCTTCATGGGGCTCTCAGACAATTCTTTGTTTAAGTATCTGCCCCACACTATTATCCTCATGTTTATATATTATATATAGTCTTATCAGCCTTGTTTGTCACACTGCTACTATAAGAGAACTGCCCAGTAGAGATTAGGTAGCATTTATAATTTGTGAGACGATCTGCTACTATTCTGTATTCTCTTAGGGGCTTTTGACAAACTGCTTTAGGCATATATTTCAGTCTGCATATAGATAACTCTAGCCACATATTACCTTATAGTCCACCTTACTCCACATTACTTATCTAGGGGTTGCTCACTATTATGCCAAGACAGACTCTAAGGCCTCTAGTTATCAAGCCGTCAACCTCAAATACGCTGGAATTCCGCAGTGTATTTGTGGCGAGGCTGATTCGCCTTAGTTATCAAGCCCTTTACACTGGCAAAAGTAGAATTTTGTGACGTAAGCTTCGATCCGCCGGACTCAGTCCGACACAGATCGATGCTTACATCACTCCAGATGTTCCGCAAACAAGTTCGGCACAATCTGACTACTTTTGGGAGTTATCAAAAAACTAGCAGGTACGCTCGGCACTTTTCCGGCCCAGCGTACCTGGTTTTCAAACCGCCGCCCTGGAGGCGGCGGATCCCATAGGAATCAATGGGAGTCTGACCATAGCGAAAGTTCATGTTCGCTGCTGCCCGACATCCCATTGATTCCTATGGGAAATGTCTACACCTAACACCCTAACATGTACCCCGAGTCTAAACACCCCTAATCTGCCCCCCCCTACACCGCCGCAACTAAATAAATTTATTACCCCCTAAACCGCCGCTCCCGGAGCCCTCTGCAAGCTACATTATACATATTAACCCCTAATCTGTCCCCCCCTATACAGCCGCAACTAAATAAAGTTATTAACCCCTAAACCGCTGCTCCCGGACCCCGCCGCCACCTATATTAAACTTATTAACCCCTAATCTGCCCCCCCTACACCGTCGCCACCTATAATAAATTTATTAACCCCTATCCTGCCCCCCTACACCGCCGCAACTATAATAAAATGATTAACCCCTAAACCTAAGTCTAACCCTAACCCTAACACCCCCCTAACTTAAATATTAATTAAATACATCTAAATAAATTTAACTCTTATTAAATTAATTATTCCTATTTAAAACTAAATACTTACCTTTAAAATAAACCCTAATATAGCTACAATATAAATAATAATTATATTGTAGCTATATTAGGATTTATTTTTATTTTACAGGCAAATTTCAATTTATTTTAACTAGGTACAATAGCTATTAAATAGTTATTAACTATTTAATAGCTACCTAGTTAAAATAAAGATAAATTAACCTGTAAAATAAAAACTAACCTAAGTTACAATTACACCTAACACTACACTATACTTAAATAAATTATTCCTATTTAAAACTAAATACTTAACTGTAAAATAAACCCTAAGATAGCTACAATGTAATTAATAATAACATTTTAGCTATTTTAGGATTAATATTTATTTTACAAGTAACTTTGTATTTATTTTAGCTAGTTAGAATAGTTATTAAATAGTTATTAACTATTTAATAACTACCTAGCTAAAAGAAATTCAAAATTACCTGTAAAATAAATCCTAACCTAAGTTACAATTAAACCTAACACTACACTATCATTAAATTAATTAAATAAATTACCTACAAATAACTACAATAAAATACAATTAAATAAACTACCTAAAGTACAAAAAAATAAAAAAAAAGTCAGCCCCTTGGATGATGACTTCAATCGGATGGAAGACTTCTTCAGCGCCCCTTGGATGATGACTTCTGCCGCTCCGGATCTCCTCTTCGGTTCCATCAGTGGTCGGCTGGCTGAAGACGGCTAAAGGTAGGATGATCTTCAGGGGGGTAGTGTTAGGTTTATTTAAGGGGAGTTTGGGTTAGAGTAGGGGTATGTGGGTGGTGGGTTTTAATGTTGGGGGGGTGTTGTATTTTTATTTTACAGGCAAAAGAGCTTTCTTTGGGGCATGCCCCGCAAAAGGCCCTTTTAAGGGCTGGTAAGGTAATTGAGCTGGTAACTTTTTAATGTAGAATAGGGTAGGGCATTTTTTTTATTTTGGGGGGCTTTGTTATTTTATTAGGGGGCTTAGATTAGGTGTAAGTAGCTTAAAATTGTTGTAATATTTTTGAAATGTTTGTAACTTATTTTTTTTATTTTTTGTAACAGCTTTTTTTTTTTTGTACTTTAGTTAGTTTATTTAATTGTATTTTATTGTAGTTATTTGTTGGTAATTTATTTAATTAATTTAATGATAGTGTAGTGTTAGGTTTAATTGTAACTTAGGTTAGGATTTATTTTACAGGTAATTTTGTATTTCTTTTAGCTAGGTAGTTATTAAATAGTTAATAACTATTTAATAACTATTCTAACTAGCTAAAATAAATACAAAGTTACCTGTAAAATAAATATAAATCCTAAAATAGCTACAATGTAATTATTAATTACATTGTAGCTATCTTAGGGTTTATTTTACAGGTAAGTATTTAGTTTTAAATAGGAATCATTTATTTAATGATAGTGTAGTGTTAGGTGTAATTGTAACTTAGGTTAGTTTTTATTTTACAGGTAAATTTGTCTTTATTTTAACTAGGTAGCTATTAAATAGTTAATAACTATTTAATAGCTATTGTACCTAGTTAAAATAAATTGAAATTTGCCTGTAAAATAAAAATAAATCCTAAGATAGCTACAATAAAATTATTATTTATATTGTAGCTATATTAGGGTTTATTGTAAAGGTAAGTATTTAGTTTTAAATAGGAATAATTAATTTAATAAGAG
Source organism: Bombina bombina (assembly GCF_027579735.1). Classification (NCBI taxonomy): domain Eukaryota; kingdom Metazoa; phylum Chordata; class Amphibia; order Anura; family Bombinatoridae; genus Bombina; species Bombina bombina. The sequence goes on from NC_069504.1 coordinate 827,883,141, forward strand.
TTAAATTTATTTAGATGTATTTAATTAATATTTAAGTTAGGGGGGTGTTAGGGTTAGACTTAGGTTTAGGGGTTAATAATTTTATTATAGTTGCGGCAGTGTAGGGGAGGGCATGATAGGGGTTAATAAATTTATTATAGGTGGCGACAGTGTAGGTGGGGGGCAGATTAGGGGTTAATAAGTTTAATATAGGTGGCGGCAGGGTCCGGGAGCGGCGGTTTAGGGATTAAACAATTTATTTAGTTGGGGCGGGGTCCGGGATCGGCAGGATAGGGGTTAATAAATTTATTAGAGGTCGCGGCGGTATAGGGGGGCAGGATAGGGGTTACTAGGTATAATGTAGGTGGCGGCGGGGTCCGGGAGCGGCGGTTTAGGGGTTAATACTTTTATTATAGTTGCGGCGGTGTCCGGGAGCGGCGGTTTAGGAGTTACTAACTTTATTTAGTTGCGGGGTCTCCGGGGGCGCCGGTATAGGGGGTAGAACAGTGTAGTTAGTGTGGGTGCTTAGTGACAGCTTGTCAATAAAGCTGTCAAAATTAAGCCGAAGAGCAGCGAGATCGGATGAGTGATAACTATCACAGTCCGCTGCTCATCGCCCCATACTTGGTGCGCAGCTTTTTGACAGATTTATTGATAAATTTGGCGAGATTTTTCAGGTCCGCGGCGGCGATGGTAGGCGAGCTTAGGCGGGCATATTGGGGCCGGCGATGGCAGGTAAGTAGACACGTTGATAAGTAGAGGCCTAACTCTCAATCTGCTTTCAAGGTTCCATACTTTACCCTTCAGAATTTTCTTAGTGTGGGTATTGTGTGGGCTCCTTTACTCTATTTTTAAGTGTAGGGCTATATCGTAATACAGCTGCAAATGCTTATTAGAGGTAAGCACAATGAGGACATATACTAGAGGAATATGGAGGAACTTTAACCATCATCTATAAAAGCTAGGTGTAATGTATGCTCTAGAGATTATAACCATATAGCATTATATATTTTCATACATATGCCTACTCAGGTGCCATTAAGCATCATTTTAAGTGGTATAAAGTATACTATAGTGTTTACCACATTACTCCATGGCTTATAGTAGGCTCATGGTTTGTATCTTCTCCTTCATTAGCTAACTGATGTTTATATTCATCACAACATTTTATTTTTGCCTCTTCACATGGTCCTAAAACAATTGTTTATATTCCTAAATTTCCTCTATAGATAATTTTACTTTCATGGGATACATGGGCGTAATTAAACGAAGGTATAATAATAAGTAAGTTATGGTTCTATTAGTCTCTGTTATATACTATCAGGAGCCCTATGCTTGGAAACGTTGCATATTGTAAATAAAACTTAATTGTGTTCACATACTCTGCTTGTTACTATATTAGTCTGCAGAATACATATAGAAACTCTGAGAGAACTATCTATCATATTATCTTAAAACTGACAGATACTGACAGATATAGGTATCTACATTATGGGCTCCATGTACTAAGCAGTCAGCGAGCTACCCGCAACAAATCTCGCGTCAAAACTCGCAAACTGATATGTACAAAGTCGTCAACTATGTTCAAACTCGCATCTTTAAAATTGCGAGCGTACTTATCCGCCAAACCTCGCTACGTCTCCATTTTTCACTGTAATTAGACACATTTGACCACCAACTCGCAAAAAACGAATGTACTAAAAAATCTATTTGTCCGCTCGCTACAATTTCCGCTCCCACCTCGTTATTTTTGCCTCGCCACCTTTTAGGTGGCGGGCAAGGTACAAAACAATAGGAAAGTCAATCTAGACGCCAGTCTAGACATATATAAAAGGCAGTAATATCAGCATTGTACAGCATAACTGGCGTCTAATTTGTCTCTCATTTCCATGAACATAAATTGCGCCAAATTTGTCGACTGTAATTAAAGAGTAATCTATATTTTAAATTTGTATTGTATAGTTGTCAATCTTTATAATTATTTTTATATTAATATTTATATATTATCAGATCCAGATGAAGCCATATCCAAATTGTAAATAAATATTACAAAAATAACGCTCTGTTATCACTCTTCAAAAAATTTTGAACAATAATAAAGTTGTTTAGATAAGTTGAACTTTTATAGGAGCAAAATTCTATTCCCGCGACTACTATGATGTTCGTGACACCTTGCATGTCACGTGTTAATAATTGGCCGGACAATTCAACTGAAAGTTAAGTACATCAGCTTAGTCGCGGCGAGCGAGGCGTCAAATTTATCAATAATCCGCCACTGCTCGCGGCGGGCTAGACTTGTCTATTTATTGGGGGATTATTAGTACATAGTGACAGTGGACACCATTTCGCCCGCGGCGAGTAACGGCAAGTTTATCCGCGTCTAAAATGACGGATGAATTGACGGCTTAGTACATGGAGCCCTATGCCTCATTCATGATTGTGGGAATATAGAAGTGGGCTATGTCCCTGAAATTGCTCATATTCTTTTAGTTAGGAGTAGTATTATCTTTGTTAGATTGTTCAGATGCAATAGCATGCCACTACACATTGGACTACTCACTTACACAGTATTGGGTAACAGATGCAACTATGTGTGTCACATACAGAAAGCCTTTTACACCTATACAACCAATTATCTGTTTTTACATGTCATAAGCAGTAGCTAAGTTCTATTGCAGCTTTATATACCGTTTGAGAGGTGTGACCACCTCAGTTTTTAACCCTGCCCACTTATTTTAACAATTGTAAGGGTCCATTTGGTCCTATATCACTAATACTGCTAGAATATTTATCCAAATATTAGCATTTTGCGTTTATACTAGATGTACATATAGTAAAATCTTCATTGCAGATCTTACCTGTACAATTGTTTCGTATAAACAGATAAATGTTTATCGGGTATTAAGCCCCAGTATGTATATCCTTTTATTCTCCATGCTACAATGAGACATATATATCTCCCATACTATAGTCACTAAGGACCCAATGAGCTGGCCAAGAAGACAAAGTTTATAGCATATATATTTTAATGATTCTCTTACATATTACGCTGCAGCATGATATGGTATATCTGATATCCCTGACTACTTCTACTACCGTTCCCTTACGCAACACTTAGCCAAGACATAATCACATTATCAGCATGTTAACCCATATAAGCTTGCTCTTGTGGACATATTGCCCTATACTTATACATATGGTAATTTCTAGAGTCCCTATATATTTAAGGCTACTTATTTCTCTGAGATTGGAATGTAATATGGACCTCCTCCTATACACATAGTACTGATATAAGCTATACCTACCAGTTCTTAGTTAAATATTTAAAGGTCCCCTTTGCTCCATATACTTAGACTGGTTTTGCTATTTAGGGGAGGTCTTTCCTGATTTTGGAGATCTCTCTACACAGCCTTGTTGCTTTATTGGTCCTAACTGCTTGGTCAGTGTTATAGCCACCACCATTGATATTTACTTGGGCTTTATCTTCACGCCTCATGTTTAGAGGCATCAACACTGCTCCCTTCATCTATTTAAATTTGTATGCCCATACCTCTACTTATTAAGCAACCACTATACTCCCACAGCTGAAGTATAGAATCCTAGCCCATGCTCACATCTATATTATGTATCATAACAAATGTTAATCCCCTCATTTGATAATGAGCTTTATAATTACGACTCTGCATATCATTAAATCTCTCTGACATGTGTCCCCCCCCCTTCCAATCTCAAAGCAGCTCTTGCCTGCTGACTCCCCCTTATCCTTATCAAATGGTCCAAGAGTGATCTCCACGTAACTACCAACCACCATTTAATTACTTATTTACCTGGTCTATGAGTGGCCTATGTTATAGTTACTTCAATCCTATGATTATTAAGAAAAATTAGGGTTCATTGGTGTGTGTCTTATCTTATTGTTGATATTTTCTTGCCTGCTATTGCTTGATATGTTGCAGCCTATATACTTGACTCGCACAGTCTGATTATCACACTGTTGTTTTTGAAACAAGGCATTATCTTATTGTATAGTTACTACACTGCCTTGACTTGTCAATACCTTGTGTTCTTATTCTTTTTGTCAATATATAAAAACCTCAATAAAAAATGCTTTTAAAAAAAACAACAGCAAAAACAATAACAACCACAGCAGAAATACCTGTGCAAAATATTGTGTGTAAATGTCTGTAGTTGTAACATATTTGCATGTCTGTTTGTCAGGGTAAAGTAATTTTATTGGATTAAGTAAAAATTTTCTCTAGGGGTTGGTAGCAGACGTTCCAGAAGCCTAGTCAGGATTATTTTCTAGAGGGAGTTTCTTTCTTTTCCATTTACTTTAATGCTTCTGTAAGATATCCTTCAAAGTGACACTCATTCTATGCATCCAGAAGCGAACGGTTATAAAATAAATGAGGCGTCATTGATTATAGTGGAGTATAACTCACAACTTATGGCAGTGACAAGGGACAGTATAAATATTTATGTTTCCCAATTATCATCAAGTTGAAGTGCAAAAAAATGCATCAAGTAGCGCAATGCTATCAACAAAAAGTCAAATGATTATGTGAAGCAAAGAGATACCTGTATCAAATGACATGCATATAAACAATATATATATATATATATATATATATATATATATATATATATATATACTGTATATATTAATACATAGTACCGGGGTTAGGTTCCAGAAGGAATGGTTGTAAATCGAAACCGTTGTAAATTGAAACCCAGTTTATAATGTAAGTCAACGGGAAGTGAGGGAGATAGGTTCCAGGTCCCTCTCAAAATTGTCATTGGTAACACCTAATACATTATTTTTAAAGCTTTGAAATGAAGACTTTAAATGCTAAACAGCATTATAAAAATAATAAAATAACCACACAACACAGAATATACAATTAAATGAACAAAAACATTTGCTAAACAGCATTATAAACCTAATAAAATAATCACACAACACAGACTTCACTTGCATTTTTCTGCAAACAGTTCTTTCTATGCATTCCAATCTGGACTGATTTAGAGACAGGAAGATCTTGTTCCTTTGAAATCTGCTCGATAGCTTAGGTCTGGTTAAACTGATTAATTCCAGCTTGCTTGGCTTTGCTGCAACACAAGCGGACAGCTCCACCTACTGGCTATTTTAATAAATGCACGGCTTCTCAATGCTTTTCACAATAGCAGTCACATGACTGGAAAAAAAGGTTGTTATTCTGAAACGGTGTAAATTGAACCGTTGTAAAACGAGGGCCACCTGTAATGAATAAAAAGATGGTAAAAAGAAAGAATGTGTAGTCCTCAAAAAATGATGGAAAGAGTCAATATAAAAGGTACTGTGCTCAATGAATGCTTGCCAAAAGAAAGTTAGTCGCGACTCAAGTGAAAAGCACACAATATCGGAAAAGCAGCCTTTAGAATAATTGTCGCCAAATCCCAAATTTTAGGTGCAATGAATAAGCTGTTTCAGGGTAAAATAATGTCAGCAGGGCAGCTCCTCTTGGCAAGTGAACCGATATTCTTAAAAGAGACACTGAAAAGAAAAAAGCAGAAGCGCACCTCTGACTTAAATAAAAAGTACAGATTTATTGTATAAAACCCCACAAATAGACAGACAATCGCAGGATAATATAGTGTAAAAGCAAAATATCATCGAGCGAGCTCCAAGATACCGTCTCGGATCCACAAAGATAGCAGGTTGATAAGGGTCCGTATCTCACAGATAATCTCCACTTGTTGCAAGTAAGTGCCAAAAACGTTCACCACGCTAACCACCGGAGCCGATAGACAAATGTGGCAGCCCGCAACTGGTACGGCAGTCGGGATGGGTTGATAAACCTCAACGCGTTTCCCTCCAACACAGCTTTCTCTTAAGAGTCCCCAGTTATCGTATTGCATTTTTTCCCACAAAATATTAATTTCACAAATTGGTGAAACTATTGAATCTACACTAATATGTTAGGAATGAACATAAAAAGACAATCTGTTTTTTTTTTATTTTTAAAACAAGTTTCCAGATTTGTATATCTCTTAAAATATGTTCTTTTTAGAAAAACTTATACTTCTATGGGTTTAAATCAGGTAATGGTATTCTGTTTAGCAAGTAGAGAAAATCATTCTCGGCTGTCAGTAATTGTCTGTCAATATAGTCACTAAAATTTTAAATACCTATCTATAAGTGACACTGAAATATTCAAAGAAATAGAGTTTTTAGAAAACTCTGACTTTCAGAGAGAATATTGAATAAGTTTTAATTTTCAATAGTTAAAAAGTGTGGTTCTTCTAGGGTTCAGATTTCTTTTAAACAAAATTAAAAAGTTAAACCTTTCTCTCTTCCCTAACAAAAAAATTATAATTTAAAAAATGTAACCTGCTTTTGTTAAATCATGAAGAACTCCATGGTAATGTGGTGCATTTTTTTCTACATTTGAAAAAGTTCTGTATTAGATTTCACCCCTTAACACACAAGGGAAACTCACAGACTGAATATTATACCCCATAGACCAACAATATTCCAAGTGATCTCATAGCCTGCTCTAGGACCAGGGCCAACCCCTGTCCCAGGATTCAGTGTTACCTATATAAAGAATAACACTAAATATTACACCTCCTTATACCAAAACCTCTTCTTTATAAACTAAATACAGAATATACATTGTACCTTCTTGTGCCCTCACCACTGAAATTGCAGGAGGCCCCAAAGTGCGGGCTCTAGGCTAGTGCTCCTCTCATCCTGCCCAGAAGGCAGGCCTGACTAGGATCGCATTACCTCTGGCCCTGTACTGTACAGATTTCTACCCCCTGCCATACAGACTCTTTAACATTTTGAGATGATAACATAAAATGATAAATCGTATCTACAAAAAAACCCTCTATAATATACTGTATGTTTATTATTTATTTTGTCCCCCTTTCATGTTATTCCATTCTGGAATTGTGAGCATTTCAGCTCCTGTTAGAAATGGAAGTGCAGAACACTGTTGTAATCCACACAGCCATTGGCTGCATAGTCAAGTGACCTATTTATAACTTTCCCTAATAGGCCACAACAGAGAAGGTAACCTAAGTTACAACATGGCAGCTCCCATTGTTTTATACACACTAAAACTTTACACTTATTTTTTCAATATTTGAACAGCTAATGAAACTTTAAAAATCTACATGTTATTCTCAGACTAATCTTTTCTTTGAATGCATCCTTCTACCTAGCATTTACTTAGGGCCAGAGTACAAGTGAAGCGCTAATTAACGCTCCCGCTCAAGCATTAATTACGCTAGAAGTAAACTGTGGGTTGGGCTCGAATTATGAGTGGAGCCGAAGTTAGAATATTGTGTGCGTGTTCACGTATCCCCCCATAGAAATCAACAGAGAAAAAAAGTGAAAAAAAATTAACACCCCACTCTCGTGCAAACCAGATCTCATATTCCCATGTGTGTTAACCTGACATGAAATATGAATATTTTACATTCCAATGTCCTTCACATACATTATGTGTAATTTAATGTCCCGTTAAGTGGTGGGTTTGCAAAAGGGCTACTAACATGAAAAAGAGCTTTGTCAACTCTAAGTGTAGTGAAAATCCAGGTACTATATATATTCCACCAGAATGCATGTGTACCACAATTGACTTAAAATATAAATTAAAATAATATAAAATAGCCACAATATATACAGCAAATGACAGTCACTAAGGATGTCAGCCTCTATGTTTGACCAATAAGCAAGATCAAATATCCTGTATAGCAGATGGCAATGGATTGTGTTGGACTAAAGTGCCATTGCAAACATAATTTTGGCATTGGTCCTTCCCACCCTTCCTTGTGACATCATGCCATAAACATACGTTTCACTGAGCAACATTGAACAAAATCCCGTTGTTCAGCTGACTTCTTTCATTTCAAGTTCATCTTAAACTCCTACTCTACTCTTATCTCTACTCTTCCTTCAAACCCAAAATGTCTGTTCTTGACTTTTAACATCCTTCAACGCCTACCCACACCTCCTATTTCCACTTCTCTCTCAGTTCAAGATTTTGCCAACCACTTCACCAACAAAATAGACTCCATCAGAAACTATATAATCTCCCAACACACTGCCAGTCTCTAACCCCCTCAACCAATAACCAATGTCCAAAATCCGCAAAGCCACATCTTTTTTGCTCCCACTACTGAGGAATAAGTTTCTGCCCTTATATCCTCCTCTCACCTAACTACCTGTCCCGATCCCATCCCCTCACAATTACTGTCCTCCCTCTCTCCTACTCTTACTATTTTCTTCACACATTTTTATTCATTCCCTCAGCACTGGTATATTTCCCTCATCCCTTAAACATGCACTAATTACAACTATCCTCAAAAAATCTTCTCTTGATCCATTCTCCCCATCCAACTACCGCCCTATTTACCTACTCCGCTTCCCTTCAAAACTTTTGAAAAGGCTCGTATATACACGTTTATCACATTTTCTAACATTAAACTCCCACCTTGATTCATTGCAATCTGGATTTTGCCCACAACACTCTGCAGAAACTGCAATCATTAAGGTTACTAATTACCTAATTACAGCAAAATCTAAAGGCCACTTTTCTTTTTTATTCCTTCTTGATCTGTCTGCAGCCTTTGACACGGTCAACCACATTCTCTTGCTCCAAACCCTCCAATCCTTTGGCATCTGTGACACAGCTCTCTCGTGGCTTTCCTCTTATCTGTCTAACTGGACCTTTAGTGTTACCTTCTCTGGCACATGCCCCGACCCTTTACCACTTTCTGTTGGGGTACCACAATTATCTGTCCTTGGTCTTCTTCTCTTCTCAATTTATACATCATCCTTAGGTTCCTTAATACAGTTCCATGGGTTTCAATAGCATTTGTATGCTGATGATACCCAAATGTATCCCCTTCCTTACTAACTCGTGTCACTAACTGTCTTTCTAATATTTCATCCTGGATGTCCTCTCACTACCTTAAAGTGAATGTAAATTTTGATGCTAAAGTGTCCGTTTTTTTTAAATTTGATTAAAAACAGGGGCACTTTAATTCATTAAAATTTACATTTCACTTGTGAAAAAATACTTACCTTTTAAACTTGACAGCTGCTCCAGCTTCCCCCGGTCATCGTAAAGCCATGTCCAACGTCAGAAATGATGGATCGGTCATCCTGCAATCACGGCTTCCCCCCAGGGGAAACAGTGTCTGATTAAATGCCATGATTGGAGGAAGCCGGATTCCTCATTTTAGACCAAGTAAGAGGCTTTGCGAAGGGCGGAGGAAGCTGGAGCGGCAGTCAAGATTAAAAGGTAAGTATTTTTTCACAACACTAGGGAAATGTAAATTTTGATGAATTAAAGTGCCCCTGTTTTTAACCCCTTAATAACCGCAGCACTTTTCCATTTTCTGTCCGTTTGGGACCAAGGCTATTTTTACATTTCTGCGGTGTTTGTGTTTAGCTGTAATTTTCCTCTTACTCATTTACTGTACCCACACATATTATATACCGTTTTTCTCGCCATTAAATGGACTTTCTAAAGATACCATTATTTTCATCATATCTTATAATTTACTATAAAAATATTTATAAAATATGAGGAAAAAATTTAAAAAAACACACTTTTTCTAACTTTGACCCTCAAAATCTCCTACACTTCAACAACTACCAAAAAACTCCCATGCTAAATAGTTTCTAAATTTTGTCCTGAGTTTAGAAATACTCAATGTTTACATGTTCTTTGCTTTTTTTGCAAGTTATAGGGCAATAAGTACAAGTAGCACTTTGCTATTTCCAAAAAAAATTTAAAAAAATTAGCGATAGTTACATTGGAACACTGATATCTGTCAGGAAATCCTGATTAACCCTTCACATATATATATTTTTTAAAAGAACGCAACCTAAGGTATTAAACATGGGGTATTTTGACTCTTTCCATGCAACTATTTTACCACCAATCTATGCCAAAGTTTGAAAAAAAAAAAAAGTGGTGATTTTTTGACAAAATAGCAATTCAAGAATACATTTACTGAGAACGTTAAGGGTTACTGCCAAATAACACCCCAATATGTCTTCAGCAGCATCTCCTGAGTACAGTGATACCACCCATGTATAGGTCTGTTGGGTTCTCTGGGGGCTAAAAGGCCTTATTTTTAGGGGGCGCATTCCAGTTTTTTAACTTGGAATTTTCACATCTGTCGTCATGCACCCATGTCCTATTTGGGACATTTCTGAAGCCGGACAATGCAAATTACCCCCATCAAACCATATATTTTTAAAAAGTAGACACCCTAGGGTATTTCAAATGCTGGTATTTTAACACTTTGCATGCACTAATTCAACCACCAGTCTTTGTCAAACTTTTGGGTAGTCATTTTGGTGTGTTATTTTTCACACGCATTGTACTTTAGGCATGGATTCTCAGTTCCTGTTATGTGTTACTGCCAAAAAACACCTCAATATGTGTTCAACAACATCTCCTGAGTACAGTGATACCACCCATGTATAGGTGTGTCGGGTTCTCTGGGGGCTAAAAGGTTCTCTGGGGGCTAAAAGGCCTTAATTTTAGGGGGCACATTCCAGTTTTTCAACTTGGAATTTTCACATCTGTCATCATGCACCCATGTCCTATTTGGGACATTTCTGAAGCCGGCCAATGTAAATTACCCCCATCAAACCATATATTTTTGAAAAGTAGACACCCTAGGGTATTTCAAATGCTGGTATTTTAACACTTTCCATGCACTAATTCAACCACTAGTCTTTGTCAAAGTTTTAGGTAGTCATTTTTTTGCATTATTTTTCACACACATTGTACTTTAGGCATATATTCTCAGTCCCTGTTATGTGTTACTGCCAAAAAAAACCTCAATATGTATTCAACAAAATCTCCTGAGTACAGTGATACCACCCATGTATAGGTGTGTCGGGTTCTCTGGGGGCTAAAAGGCCTTAATTTTAGGGGGCGCATTCCAGTTTTTCAACTTGGAATTTTCATATCTGTCATCATGCACCCATGTCCTATTTGGGACATTTCTGAAGCCGGCCAATGTAAATTACCCCCATCAAACCATATATTTTTGAAAAGTAGACACCCTAGGGTATTTCAAATGCTGGTATTTTAACACTTTCCATGCACTAATTCAACCACTAGTCTTTGTCAAACTTTTAGGTAGTCATTTTTTTGCATTATTTTTCACACACATTGTACTTTAGGCATATATTCTCAGTCCCTGTTATGTGTTACTGCCAAAAAAAACCTCAATATGTATTCAACAACATCTCCTGAGTACAGTGATACCACCCATGTATAGGTGTGTTGGGTTCTCTGGGGGCTAAAAGGCCTTATTTTTAGGGGGCGCATTCCAGTTTTTCAACTTGGAATTTTCATATCTGTCATCATGCACCCATGTCCTATTTGGGACATTTCTGAAGCCGGGCAATGTAAATTACCCCCATCAAACCATATATTTTTGAAAAGTAGACACCCTAGGGTATTTCAAATGCTGGTATTTTAACACTTTCCATGCACTATTTCAACCACTAGTCTTTGTCAAACTTTTGGGTAGTCATTTTTTTTGTGTTATTTTTCACACACGTTGTACTTTAGGCATATATTCTCAGTCCCTGTTATGTGTTACTGCCAAAAAAAACCTCAATATGTATTCAACAACATCTCCTGAGTACAGTGATACCACCCATGTATAGGTGTGTTGTGTTCTCTGGGGGCTAAAAGGCCTTATTTTTAGGGGGCGCATTCCAGTTTTTCAACTTGGAATTTTCACATCCCATGCACCCATGTCCTATGTAGGACATTTCTGAAGCTGGCAAATGTAATTTACCCCCATCAAACCATATATTTTTGAAAAGTAGACACCCTAGGGTATTTCAAATGCTGGTATTTTAACACTTTCCATGCACTAATTCTTTGTCAAACTATTAGGCAGTGATTTTTTGTGTGTTATTTTTCACACACATTGTACTTTAGACATGAATTCTCAGCTCCTGTTATGTGTTACTGCCAAAGAAGACCCCAATATGTGTTCACCAACATCTCCTGAGTACAGTGATACCACCTATGCATAAGTTTCTTGGCTTGTTCGGGGGGTGTAATGCCAAATGTCCAACATGCGTTTGTGATTTTTTTTTTCACATTTAACATATTTTCTTTGCCTATTGTCTTTTTGGGGGTATTTTAACATACCCCAATTTATTTGTTTCCATGAATGTGCATATTTTTTAAATGTTGACACCCCAAGGTATTGTATATGGTGTGCTTTGATGCATTTGAAGTAACTGTTTTAGCTAAAAAAATTGGAGAAAGTGTATGGTGACATTTTTTCAATTTTCATTTTTACACACACATTGCTTTTTGACTATGATTTAGGAGAGACTGTTGTAAGTTAGTGCAAAAAAAAACTTCAGGTTGTTTTCTGCTAGGCACCCTGAGTGCACCTATGCCCCCCATGCATAGGTTTGCCAGGATTTTGGGAAGGTTATGTTACAATTTTATGACTTGTGATTTTAGTTATTAAGTGAGAGTATTTCTTCTGATAGGCCTATCTTTAGTTTGGGGCCTATTGTAAACCCCACTTTTATTTATTGCCATGAATGTGCATATTTTTGAAATGTTGACACCCCAAGGTATTGTATATGGTGTGCTTTGATGCCTTTTTAGCCAAAAAAATTGGAGAAAGTGTATGGTGGCATTTTTTCAATTTTCATTTTTACACACACATTGCTTTTTGACTATGATTTAGGAGAGACTGTTGTAAGTTAGTGCAAAAAAATACTTCAGGTTGTTTTCTGCTAGGCACCCTGAGTACACCTATGTCCCCCATGCATAGGTTTGCCAGGATTTTGGGAAGGTTATGTTACAATTTTATGACTTGTGATTTTAGTTATTAAGTGAGAGTATTTCTTCTGATAGGCCTATCTTTAGTTTGGGGCCTATTGTAAACCCCACTTTTATTTATTGCCATGAATGTGCATATTTTTGAAATGTTGACACCCCAAGGTATTGTATATGGTGTGCTTTGATGGCTTTTTAGCCAAAAAAATTGGAGAAAGTGTATGGTGGCAATTTTTCAATTTTCATTTTTACACACACATTGCTTTTTGACTATGATTTAGGAGAGACTGTTGTAAGTTAGTGCAAAAAAATACTACAGGTTGTTTTCTGCAAGGCACCTTGAGAACACCTATGTCCCCCATGCATAGGTTTGACAGGGGTTTTTGTAAAAAAAAAAAAAAAGAACAGCCCCATTTTAGAAAAAAATTATATTAGTGAAATGTAAAAATCTGGCACATTAAAAGTAAAAAAATAACAACAAAAAATTTAACAGTAAACATAACAAAAAAAAATAACAGCAAATGTATTTATTTTTTAAAAATTGACCATTGTATGGTACCGCTTGAAGCAGTCCCCAATGCAGAGTCCAGGCTGTCCAGGGCAATCAGGACAGTGATATACAGTGTCCCTTCTCTGCCCCCTCTTGGTACAGACTCTGCATTTTTTTTGTGGTCTCTGCTTTGCGGCAGTAGGGAGGATTTTAAAAATAAAATGAGTAGCCCCAACTCTGCTCTCTCCCATCACCGCCCGGGGAGCAGGTGCATCATGGTACAAAATCCCCGAAATGATCTGGAGCTGAAATTGTAAAAAAGTCTGTTTCATTCCGGGGTTTGCTTTTTTGAACAACAAAAAAGCGTTGTGGGTTGCAATCTGCATTAGGTAAATTGCAACCTTTTTGTACCAGGCCCTTGTCTTCCGCATAATTAGGTAGGGCTGCAGCAGCTGATCTGCCAGATCAACCCCACCCATATGCCGGTTATAAGACTTGATGCACACTGGCTTCCTTATGATCTCAGCTCTGCCATGTACAGAGACCGCCACCGTCCTCTCTGTGTGGATGGTGGTAAGAAGGTATACATCCTTCTTGTCTCTGTACTTAAGTGCCAACAGCTCCTCTTGGCGCAGAGCTGAGGTCTCCCCCCTTCGTAGCCGGGTGCGTACAAGTTGTCCTGGGAAACCTTTGCGGTTCTTTTTAATAGTACCGCAAGCTACTGTATCAAAGCAATACAGTAGCTTGAACAAAAGGACACTTGTATAAAAATTGTCTAAGTACAAGTGATACCCTTTGTTCATTAGGGGTAATATCAGGTCCCAGACAATCTTGCCAGTGGTTCCCATATGTTCTGGGCAACCTGGAGGGTCAAGGTGGCTATCCTTTCCCTCATACACCCGGAAGGCCTGAGTATACCCAGTCTCGCTCTCACAGAGCTTATACACCTTTACCCCATACCTGGAGCACTTGGAAGGAATATACTGCTTGAATCCCAGCCTTCCCTTATACTTCATCAGGGATTCATCAACGCATATATTCCTTCCAGGTGTATAAGCCTCTGCAAACCTGGCAGAAAAGTGGGTAATCAGGGGGCGGATTTTATACAGCCTGTCAAATTGGGGATGCTCCCTAGGGGGGCACAGGCTGTTGTCGCTGAAGTGCATGAAATGAAGAATCATTTCATACCTCTGCCTCGACATACTCTGGGAGAAAATGGGGGTAGAGCAGATGGGGCTACTGCTCCAGTAGGAGCGAACGGAGGGTTTCTTTATGATGCCCATCAGCATAGTCAATGCCCAGAATTTTTTAAATTCTGGCACATTGATGGGGGCCCATTGCTGCTTTGCCAAATATGTTTCAGGCTTTGCAGCACGGTACTGATGGGCATATAAATTAATTTGGGCGACAATGTTCCCCAATACATCATCACCCAGAAACACCTCCAGAAACTGTTGGGGGCTAAAACCTGCCACATCTATATTTATGCCAGCATTTGCTGTGAAGGGTGGGATATCTGGCCTCTGGAGATGAGGCGTTACCCACTCTTCAGCGGCAATGGCAGCAACACGCCTCCTTCTAGCAGGGGGGCTGGCAGGGGGGCTAGCAGGGGGGCTGGCAGGGGGGCTAGCAGCCACAGATACATCACTATCAGTTGCGACTGCATCTAATGATGTATCTGAGCATATGGCAGGGTCAAAATTGGGGTCTGAGTCAGACATAGAGGCATCTGACTCTGACGCAAGGATGGCATATGCCTCCTCAGCACTATATGTTTTCTTTGACATTATTGTATCTGTCACAGAAAACCAAAATTAATTAATTAACTAAATGGCCTTTGGGTTTTTTTTAAAAAAGTACAGCTATGCTAATGCCAGTAATTTATAGTGATCACTGGCAAGCTAGGGGTTAAATACTCTTTAAATTAAATTAAATTAGCTAAATGGCTCTGAAAGGAGCCTTTGGGTTTTTAAAAAATTACAACAACAAAAATTAACCCCTAAAAAAATGCACAGACAGCAAAAAAGTACAGCTATGCTAATGCCAGTGATTTATAGCGATCACTGGCAAGCTAGGGGTTAAATAGTCTTTAAATTAAATTAAATTAGCTAAATGGCTCTGAAAGGAGCGTTTGGGTTTTTAAAAAATTACAACAACAAAAATTAACCCCTAAAAAATGCACAGACAGCAAAAAAGTACAGCTATGCTAATGCCAGTGATGTATAGCGATCACTGGCAAGCTAGGGGTTAAATAGTCTTTAAATTAAATTAAATTAGCTAAATGGCTCTGAAAGGAGCCTTTGGGTTTTTAAAAAAAAATACAACAACAAAAATTAACCCCTAAAAAAATGCACAGACAGCAAAAAAAAGTGCAGCTGTGCTACTGCCAGTGATTTATAGTGATCACTGGCAAGCTAGGGGTTAATGGCTCTGAAAAGAGCCTTTGGATTTTAAATTTTTTAACAAATAAAAGAAATAAATCTCTCTCTGCTAAAATACAGGTCTCTCTCTCTCTCCAACAAAATAGCAAGTGAGGAGAGGGAGGGAGATCCACACTGATCAGAGTCAATATTTACAAATATTGACATGATCAGACAAATGGGAGATTTTATTATTATTTTTTTTTTTTGTAAGAAGGCTCAGATTGGGTGACCCTAGCTTGCCCCTATGGTGAGACAGGCTAGGGACACCCCCAGAGGCCCCATGATGCACTGGGCATCGCCATTTTGGAAGCCTCATGGGGGAGGGG
Organism: Bombina bombina; assembly: GCF_027579735.1. Taxonomy (NCBI): domain Eukaryota; kingdom Metazoa; phylum Chordata; class Amphibia; order Anura; family Bombinatoridae; genus Bombina; species Bombina bombina. The sequence continues at coordinate 827,899,195 of NC_069504.1, forward strand.
GGGCTATATGTGGGGGATTTTTTATTTTATATTTTATTTTTTTCCCCCCTTTTTAATTTCATTTATACACTAACTAAGTGCCTCGACCCACCGAGGCACTTAGCACACTAGCAGAGCATCGGAAGCGTGTCCGATCGCTTCCGATGCTCTGCTGCACTGCCGGGCTCCACGTGGAGCAAAACCGGAAGTTATCACTCAAGGGGGAGTGATCAATCCGGTCCCGGCACTCCGTAACAGCACTGCAGGGATGCCTAGACATCGAGGCATCCCTGCAGTACTGTAAAAGTGCCTGGAAGCGATCTTGATCGCTTCCAGCACTCACTTTAGCCGAGGACGTGCAGGGTACGTCGTCAGGCGTTAACTGCCTTTTTTTTTCAGACGTACCCTGCACGTCCTCGGTCACTAAGGGGTTAATCAAATTTTTAAAAAACAGGCATTTTAGCATCAAAATTTACATTCACTTTAAGCTAAGTCTCTCTAAAACTGAGCTCCTTATTTCCCCCCCCCCCCCTTCTTCCAAAGCCCCTACCCCCAAACTTTCTCTAACGGTTGATAATAACATAATTACCCTAACTCTGCATGCCCGATTTCTTGGAGTCACACTTGACTCAGATCTCTCACTCCTCACATCCAGTTTTTGGCAAATTCAGGCCCCATCCACCTTAAAAACATCTCCAAGATTTGCCCACTTCCTCACACAAGACACAACTAAGACATTAATCCACTCTCTAATCATTTCCCACCTTCACTATTGCAACTCCATCCTCTTTGGCTTCCCTAGCTGCAGTCTATCTCCCTTACCATCAATAATAAATGCTTCTGCCAAGCTGATCTTCCTTACACATCACTCCTCATTAGTGATGTCCCGAACTGTTCGCCCGCGAACGGTTCACAGCGAATATAGCTTGTTCGCGTTCGCGTTTGTGGGCGAACACATGGCGATGTTCGATCCGCCCCTATGTGTCATCATTGTGGAAACTTTTACCCTTTATGTCACAGCCGCCTGACACATTAGAGCCAATCAACATCAGACACTCCCTCACAGACCCTCCCAGCTACTCGGAATCCGCCATTTTAGACTCATAACGACCTTGCTTTCTTAATGAGAGGACGTGTTGTGTTTTTGCTCCTGACATTAATAGGAAAAACATAGCTAGGCTAGTGTATTTACAGTCCAGAAGGACTCCACTCATCTCTGCTGCAAGCACAGCACCCCAAAAAGCCCTTTTTAGGGCTATATTTTGTGCCGTTTTTTTTTCCGTTTTTTTTTTATTAGCATTTGCCTGGCTTTAAGGCTGTGTGTTTAAGGCTCACAGCATATGCTGTGATTACTGCCACCACTGATATCTCCCTAACAACATTAGTTTAAATTTAACTAACCAAAATATGTAATTATTTTTCTAGTGTAATTTTTTTTCATTTTCTATCAGGCCAGTGTCACACAGCATATACTCTGGTTCATTGCTATGTGCCAGCCAGCAGCCACCAGTGTTAATATCCGTTTATAACATTATTTTAAATATATATATATATATATATATATATTTTGCTAGTGTAATCTAATTACATTTACTATCAGGCCTGTGTCTGTCAGGCTCACTCAGCATTAATATACCTCATTTTTTTTCAGTCTTTTGGTTAATTGGTCTGTGCCAGGCAGCCACCCAGCACTCATATCTATTCTTCTTCCCCTTAATTTTAATATAAAAAAAAAAAAGTTTAAATTTGTTTGCTAGTGTAATCTAATATAATTTTCTATCCGGCCTGTGTGTTTTGCTGACATACAGAGCCTACTGTGTTTACTTGCTGCCCTCCTTAGTCTATGAGCCACGACTCATATGTGTTTAACCTTTTTTTAATTCCCCCCCCAAAAAAAAATAATTTCAATCATTTTTCTAGTGTAATCTAATAGTTTTTTCTATCAGGCGTGTGTGTATCCGACTTACAGAGCCTACTGTTTTTAATAGCTGCCCTTCCAAGGCTATCAGCCACGACTCATATGTATGTGCTTAACCTTTTTCTTAAAATTTCCAAAAAAAAGTCTTTAAATCATTATGCTAGTGTAATCTAATTGTATTTTCTATCAGGCCTGTGTCTAACTGTCTATCTGACTTACACAGCATACTGTTGTAAATTGCTGCCCTACGTAGCAGCCATCCAGTGCGACCACTCATAGAGTCATATGTGCATTGCACTTCTTAACATAATTTTAATATTAAAATCTAAAATTTTAAAATATTTTGCTAGTGTAATCTAACTTAATTTTCTATCAGGCCTGTGTTTTTGTCACTTACACAGCATACTGTGTTAAATTGCTGCCCTACCTACCATCCACGACTCATATCTGCCAGCCTGTGTGCCAGGCCCAACTAGCCAATTAGTGGCACCAATCACAATTCTTGTAACAGTATATAAAAAAAATAAAAATCATAATTTTTTGGACTGCAAATATTCAGTCTCCTAGTGCCATTGAATTGCATTTACCTCCTGCCTGCCACTGCCAGCCTTTTGTGCCAGGCCGTCTAGCCAGCTATTTACACCAATCATAATTGTTGTCACAGACAGTATAGTTGCTAATTAAAATTAAAAAAATTTTGATTGTTGATCTTAATCCTCAGTTTGCTCGTGCCCTAGAATTGCACTTTTCTACTGCCTTCCAAGCCTGTGTGCCAGGCCTACTTGAAAAATATTTACACCAATCATATTTGTTGTGACAGTATTCTTAATAATTAAAAATTAAAATTGTTGGTAATAGTTGTTGAGAATCCTCAGTTTGCTGGTGCCATTGAATAGCACTTTCCTGCTGCCTTGCAGCCTGCTGTGAGCCAGGCCCACCTAGCCAATTGTTGCCAGCAATCATATTTCTTTTTACAGTATTGCAAAAATGGTCAATCATCACTGTTTTGACTGTCAGTAATCAGTCTCCTAGTGTCCTTGAATTGCATCTACCTCTTGCCTGCCAGCCTTTTGTGCCAGGCCGTCTTGCCAACTATTTACACCAATCATAATTTTTGGTCACAGTATAGTTACTAATTAAAATTAAAAAATTCTTGATTGTTGATGATCTTAATCCTCAGTTTGCTCGTGCCCTAGAATTGCACTTTTCTACTGCCTTCCAAGCCTGTGTGCCAGGCCTACTTGAAAAATATTTACACCAATCATATTTGTTGTCACAGTATTCTTAGTAATTAAAAATTAAATTTTTTGTTAATAGTTGTTGTGAATCCTCAGTTTGCTGGTGCCAGTGAATAGCACTTTCCTCCTGCCTTGCAGCCTGCTGTGTGCCCGGCCCACCTAGCCAATTATTGCCAGCAATCATATTTCTTTTAACAGTATTGCAAAAATTGTCAATCATCACTGTTTTGACTGTCAGTAATCAGTCTCCTAGTGTCCTTGAATTGCATCTACCTCCTGCCTGCCATCCTTTTGTGCCAGGCCGTCTTGCCAACTATTTACACCAATCATAATTATTGGTCACAGTATAGTTACTAATTAAAATTAAAAAATTCTTGATTGTTGATGATCTTAATCCTCAGTTTGCTCGTGCCCTAGAATTGCACTTTTTTACTTCCTTGCAAGACTGTGTGCCAGGCCTACTTGAAAAATATTTACACCAATCATATTTGTTGTGACAGTATTCTTAATAATTAAAAATTAAATTTTTTGTTAATAGTTGTTGTGAATCCTCAGTTTGCTGGTGCCATTGAATAGCACTTTCCTCCTGCCTTGCAGCCTGCTGTGGGCCAGGCCCACCTAGCCATTTGTTGCCAGCAATCATATTTCTTTTAACAGTATTGCAAAAATTGTCAATCATCACTGTTTTGACTGTCAGTAATCAGTCTCCTAGTGTCCTTGAATTGCATTTACCTCCTGCCTGCCAGCCTTTTGTGCCAGGCCATCTTGCCAACTATTTACACCAATCATAATTGTTGTCTACAGTATAGTTACTAATTAAAATTAAAAAAAATTTGATTGTTGATCTTAATCCTCAGTTTGCTCGTGCCATTGAATTGCACTTTTCTACTGCCTGCCAGCCTGTGTGCCAGGCCCAACTATCCAATTAGTGCTAGCAATCATATTTCTTTTAACAGTATTGCAAAATTTGTCAATCATCAGTGTTTTGACTGTCAATCTGCAGTCTACTAGTGCCCTTGAATTGCATTTTCCTCCTGCCTGCCTGCCTGTGTGCCAGTCCCAACTAGCCAATTAGTGCCACCACTCATATTTATTGTAACAGGATTGGAATTTTTGTTAATCATAACTGTTTTGACTGTGATTCTTCAGTCTCCTAGTGCCATTGAATTGCAGTTTCCTTTCTCCCAGCGTGTGTGCCAGACAGGCCCATTTGCCAACTAGTGCCAAACAATCATATTTGTTGCCATAGTACTTGTAATATTTTAAAAAATTAACAATTTGTGATTTTTAAAACATCTGTCTTTTTTGTTGTTGTCAGTCTCACAGCGTATACTGTGCCCACTTTCACAGTGTCACCACTCAATTTGTGTAATAGTAATGTTAGTGTCCAATTAAAAAAAAATGACAGGCAGAGGCAGGCCACCCCGCAGGTTCCGTGGTCATGGTGCTGTGATTCCTTTAGACCCTACGGGATGTTTTGAGACAGCCACTTTGGGAATGATAGTTGATTTAGGCCCATTATGGCTTAAAAGCAGACTCTGCATAAACTATGTAATTTTCCATGGGAGTTTTGCCAGGGATCCCCCTCCAGCATGCGACAGTCCAGGTGTTAGTACCCTTGAAACAACTTTTCCATCACTATTGTGGCCAGAAAGAGTCCTTGTAGGTTTTAAAGTTCGCCTGCCTATTGAATTCAATGGCGAAAATTTTAGGTTCGCGACATCACTACTCCTCATATGCTCCACCCTATATCTCTGACCTAGTTTCCAGATACTCGCCATCCCGTTCCCTTCGCTCTGCTCATGACCTCCTTCTCTCCTCTCTTGTTACCTCCTCACATTCCTGTCTAAAAGACTTCTCCAGTCTGGCCCCTATTTTGTGGAACTCTCTGCCCAGCTCTACACAACTCTCCCCTAGTTTTCAAACTTTCAAGCGATCCTTAAAGACTCTACTGTTTATGGATACATATAATATACACTAACATTTTCCTATTTTAGCTCATCTCCTCAATTAGCTATCCCCTTGAACCCCCTTAGCATGTAAACTATGAGCCTAGCTGCTTTGTAGAAGTGAAAACTCTTGGCAGGGCCCTCTATCCCTTTGTCTCTTATAACTGTCACATTTCTTATTAGACCCATGTCTTTAGCGCTGCAGAACCTGTTGGCGCTCTACAAATAACTGAAAATTATAATAATGTTCACAGCTATCTCTAGGATATGACATGTGAGATCTTCTTCCACTATTCTGATACCTGTCCAGAAGTTCTTATTTAGCATGTAGTAGCCATCTTATTTAATGGCCAGATCAATGTTTTACTATGAGAAATATTTTTTACATAACACAAACAAAGTGATTAAATTTGTCCAATATGTTAACTTTTTTGTGCAAAAAATAAACCTATCTGAAAACTGAGTTAAAAAGGACCTGAACCCCAATTTTTTTCTTTCAGGATTCAGACAGAGCATACAATTTTAAACAACTTTCCAATTTTCTTCTATTATAAAATCTGCTTCATTCCTTTTATATCCCTTGCTGTAGGAGCAGCAATGCCCTACTGAGAGCTAGCTGAACATATCAAGTCAGCCAATCACAAGAGACAAATGTGTGCAGGCATCAATCACCAGCTAGGTCCCTCTAGTGTAGGATATATACATTTTTTTTTTATTTTTTAACAACGGATACCAAATGAACAAAGTACATTTGAAAACAGATTTTAAATTTTTAAAAGTGACCTAAAGAAACATGCTCTATCTGAATCACGCAAGTTTCATTTTAAATTTTCTATCCATATTCTATCTTTAGAGTTGAAAACCAGGAACACAATGAAGCGCTGTAAACTAAACATACAGGCTTGTCTGTAATTCGCTGACAAGGCCACTAAATAACTATCTAGCTTACAAACACAATATAACTTGATTAAATGACATTGGGATGCAGAAACACCAATAAAAGAAGAACAATCAGCAGAATCTTAGTAAAAAACAAGAAAGGTGGTGTGGGTGCAGGTAAATTATAAAAAAAAAAAGAAACCTACTCATTCCCTTACTGTTATTGCCTCTGTTCCTCCCTCCCCAACGCAAACAGGCCAATCACCAGTTCAACCTGTTAAGATTACACTTTAAGGTTATGAAAAAATGTTAACTCCTTATAAATGATTATTATATGGCCTCTTCTGTAATCAGTTAACATACAGATATCTTGAATTTAGTAAGTTAAGATACTCAATTCTAAATTCACAGTGGTAGTGTAGGCTAGCTTAGCGGGTCTGAAGTTTGCACAATCATAAGGATATCACTCTTTACATAAATTAGATCCCAGCTCACTAATGTCTGGGTGGCATTAATATGGAACATATTCTTAGAAAACCCTATTATTCCCACGATTTTCACAAGGCTGAAGACAATATGGAAGGTCATAAAATGGAAAATACATTATATTGAGCAGTAAGAAGGGCAGCCAAAGGGATCAAACCACTAGCAATCAAAGAGGAAAAAATATTTGAATGTGCTGGCAGCCAAGGGGTACAATGCCTGCTTGGTTGAGAAAAATATATATGATTTGATCAAAATCGTTGGCTTTTGGGGGCATTTAAAGGGAATTAACCCGCAATATACAGAGTCTCCAATATGTTTGCAGAGGACAGCTGGCAACTCTAATTAGTGTCTATATGATCTTGGACACTGAGAAATTAGAATGATATGATATTTTTAGTTCAAGTTCAGTTGGTATCTCTTTCTGTTGAATAAGAGCACTTTGCTTTCTCATGATTGATATCAAAGCTTCTATGGTTCTTTTGTTTTAAATCAATCCCATCTTAAGATGAATTTTAGAATCCTCTCAGTACTCATTAACTTAGGATGGATTTCAACTCTTCCTGTGTGTTTTGTTCGCCTTGGTGTTACTTTGGCACAACAACCCCAGATAGTACATCACATTCTTATCTTTTTCTAGTTTCCAATTATGTTTTTTAATCCACTCGATTACAAGCTTCTTAGGGGTGTTCAGAAAAAAGAAGAAAAAATAGATTCACTTACACGGAACAGCACGTTCCTTCAAAGCTATAAAATCACACTCTAATCTCCAGGAAAGCTGTAGAGATGACAGTTAAATGACAACATTTATTCAACAAAATAACAGTGTTAAGCATTTCTTAAATTCACAAGGAAATCTTGAGAAGGCTAAAATAAGAACTCAACTTTTATCTTAGCGTTTTAAACTCATACAAGGTACAAATCTATTAGCTAACTGTGATGGCTGTAGTTTTAAAAATGCTTTAGTTTAAATATTTTTTTTGTTTTAAAAACAAAGAGATGTTTTAGTATTCAACATGCACTAATTCAGAGATTCTCTTTCAGTATTTAGTAGCCAAAATTACCCATAATAAAAATTTAAAATGGGTAATATGAAAAAATAAATAAAAAGAAAAGTATTCTCTTATAGTTTTATTTTAGGTAACAGAAAATGCAAATTGTACAGAAGAAGATTTACATGTATAATATGCCATCTGATCTCTAATTGATTTATGGACATTAAAATATCTCCACAATATCTCAAGTTTGTTAACAGTATTTAATTTTTAATGTAATGAGTAGGTCATTAGGAAGCAGCCAGCTCTGAGTTGGCAGTTTGCAATCCCCTACAACAGGAGTGATTGACAGGCCCTGCTTGCATGCGATTGGCTGCACCCAAGCAGGAGGCGACATTGCACAAGCAGACACTTGTGCAATGTTAAATGCAGGCAGTGTATTGCTGCGCACTAGTCGCGATTCAGAGTGTACAGGTTTGAAGATATCTGCACTTGTCTGCTTGTGCTTCGTAAATGGAGCCCAATGACAATACTTGAGCAGTAAAAATAGAGGAGAAGTGGGCCCTGACCTTAAAGGACCAGTAAATACAGCTGATTTGCCTAATCAAAGAATACATGATACAAAGACAATAGAATAGTACATAGGCGCCGATTTATCAATGTCTGGCAGACATGATCCGCTGAAGGGGATCATGTCAGCTAGACATGGATGAATGCCGACAGCATACGCTGTCGGCATTTAACATCGCACAAGCAGTTCTGGTTAACTGCTTGTGCAATGCCGCCCCCTGCAGATTTGCGGCCAATCAGCCGCTAGCAGGGGGTGTCAATCAACCAGATCATACACGATTGGGCTGTTCGACACCTCAGAGGAGTGGTATGAGTTAAGGAGCAAAGGTCTTAACTCCTGTTTCCGGCGAGCCTAAAGGTGCATTAGGCTCCATTCGGGCCGTGATAAATCGTCCCCTATGTCTGAACTTCATATGAGCATTAGATTTTTTTCTGACAATTTTCAAAGTTATGTCTATTTCCACTCCCCCTATATCATGTGACAGCCATCAGCCAATCACAAATGCATATACATATATACTGTGACATCTTGCACATGCTAAGTAGGAGCTGGTGACTCAAAAAGTGTAAATATAAAAAGACTTTGCACGTTTTGTTAATGGAAGTAAATTGGAACGTTATTTAACATTGCATGCTCTATCATAATCATGAAAGTTTAATTTTGACTCGAGTCAGTAGTAGACTCATTTTATCCAAAGGTTACTGCAAATAGAATAAAAGTGCAAGGCTTTAACTGGAACACCTTAAAGGGACATTAAACACTTTGACATGGTAATATTAATATAAAATGATAAATTGTATATATATAAAACAGCTCTGCAATATACTTTCATTATTTATTTTGTTCTCTTTGCCTGTAATTCCATTCTGAAATTGTGAGCTTTTCATTTCCTGTTAGAAAGGGAAGTGCAGAACACTGTTAAATCCAGCTCAACCATTGGCTGCACACTCTAGTGACCTATTTATTATAACTGTCTCTAATTGGCCACAGCAGAGAAGGTAACACAAGTTACAACATGGCAGCTCCCAGTGTTTTATAGACACTAAAACTTTAAACTTATTTTGTCACTTTTTAAACAACTAATGAAACTTTAAAAAATACATCTACATGTTACTCATGGACTAATCTTTTCTTTGAATGTATCATTCTATTTAGCATGTATTTAGTGTTTAATGTCCCTTTAAGGGATAACTCACCCTGAGAACAAGACAGTGCCAGAGTTGTTGCAATATAGTGGGAGGGTTTCTTACCTTATAAAATCTTGTGCAGGAGATTATTCTTCCTCTTTTGCTTTTGGTCCTGCTTCTGGTTTTCCCTCCCTCCCTGTCATGTTACATGTTTGTGCTCTTGCATTGGCAGCGGCGCACAGGCTACTGGCTTCCTTAGGGTTACAATCGTTCTTGCTTGGTGAGTAAGTCCAAGGCTTTAAACTTTGGCTCCTCCAAGTAGTTGCTTTGTAGTATAGCTGGCAATATCTGGAACCCTACTGGGCAAGGAGTGCTTTTGTAGTCATCCCGGCAGTTGGAGTCAGGCCCCACATTTTTTGTCCAAAGTCTGTTGGTGTGATGGTCGAACTAATGGGAGGCACATGATACAGCAGGTCTGAGCTTGTTGTTCCTCTCCTCATGGGCCTGCTGGCCCTTGTCTTCTGATGGCTGCTAGTTGTGTTTTGTAAGGCAGAGCCCAGCAGGGATTCCGCAGACCTACCCATATTGTGGGCTCTGTCATTGTTTTGCTTGGGTTTTATATATATATATATATATATATATATATATATATATATATATATATATATATATATATATATATATATATACTTTATATATTTAGGACCTCTTGCACTGGCTCCCATGTTATTTGTTTAAAAAGTTTAAACAAAATTTAACATGCCGTTTTTACTTATTGTTAATAAACGCAACCATAGCTGGACTTCTCTCCAGCTCTGTGTTGTGTCATTATTTATGCCAGTTTGAGTGGCTTAGGTATTACTCACAAATGGGTGGGTTTAGCCCTTAAGGCTCCTTAGCTTGCAATATTAAGGACATGTTTTATTAAACAAAGGGTGAGGGATGCAGAGACATAATGGAACTTGTAGTATGATTATTAATGTATAAGCAAGACAGAATCAGAGAGGAGAAAAGAGAGAATTAGCTGTATAAAATTGGTATTTGGAGTGGTAAGACATTATGGGCTAGATTACAAGTGGCACACAAACGATTGGGTTCGGGTTTGCTAGAGTTAGGCTTTTTGCGCTTCTCGGGTTCTGCTGATATTACAAGTTGAAAAAAAACTTATTTTGTGCGAGCAGTAACCTGAAAAGCACAAAAAGACTAAGTGGAGTTTCCGCATGTGCGTTTATGTGTTCCCCTATAGAGATCAATGGAGACAATAAAATGGGAAAAAACTTTAACACCCTAAAACAACCCAGCATTTTCACATTACCTATAGAAGTCAATGAAGAAATAAAAAACTAACACCCTTTTATAAGCTCCTAGCCTACTAACCCTTAATCTGCCATCCCCCCCACATCACAAACACTATATAAAAGTATTTACCCCATACTGCCAACCCCCACATTGTAACATATCTAAATAAACTATTAACCCCTAAAACGCCATCCCTCACTTCGCAACATACCTAAATAAACTATTAACCCTTAAACCTCCATCCCCCCACAATGCAAAGTTATAAACTAAAATCTAAACCCCCAGAGCTGTTGTTAACTGTTAAGTCAAAAAAGTGTCACAAAACACATCAAAAGAACATTACAAAGTACCGTTACACTCATAATAAAACTACCTAATAAAAATTATTTAAAAAAAAAAAAAAATTGCACACAAAAGTTATAGGGGCTCAAAGATATGAGGTTTCTGGCGTTAGAAAAAAAAAAAAAGGCAGACAAAGGACTTTAACGTTGAGATACATACATATATACATGTCTAAAGATGTATATGTATGTATATGTCTATATATGTGTACATATGTATTAATGTATTTATATGTGTATATATGTATTTAAACATAAATACATATGTACACATATATAGACATATATAGAAGTGCATTGGAGCCCTTTGCCATTAGGTACTGTAGATGAAAACATGTAAAAGCATATTTATGCAATATTCATATTTTCATGTTGGGTTTGCACATCTTAAAATATGCGATCTGGCTTGCGCATATTAGAATATGCGATCCGGTACACAGTCGGGTATTCGTTTTTTTCCCACTTTTTTTCTCCATTGACTTCAGTGGGGGAATAGGTTATTGTTTGCATGACAGTCTAATTGCACTAGAAGTAAGCTGTTTGCACTCTTCGGTTAGTGCGAGATCGATAACTTTTAACTCATAATACCAGCGCAATCGGACAAGCTCAAAAAGTTTAATTCTAGCGCAATTAGCGCTCTAGTGGAAGTACAAAATACCGCTCCACTTGTAATCTGGCCCTATATAAATAACTTATACAGATAAGTTAAAATGGTGAATATGTCAAACAATGGTGATCAACAACTGAATATTACTGAATATATCAGATGTGGGTTGTAAACAAATAGGCTCTAATAGCTCAAACAGATGGATGTGAAAAAAGATTGAGCAAACACGTTTGGCAGAGAAAACTAGAGGAATAGTGAGATGGTGGATAGATCCCTGAAGAGAGTTTGTAGAAGTGGGGACTGCAAACCTGTGGACCAGAGGGAGGATAGTCAGTTATGTAGGTATGAGAAGCTAGGATTTCATTGATCTTCTTGTAGGAGATAGTCAGTGGTACACACTTCAAAGTTAAAGGGACAGTAAAGTCCAAATTAAACTTTAATTATTCAGATAGGGCATGTAATTTTAAACAACTTTCTAATTTACTTTTATCATCAAATTAGCTTTGTTCTCTTGTTATTCTTAGTTAAAAGCTAAACCTAGGTACTGTAGGCTCATATGCTAATTTATAAGCACTTAAAGGCTGCCTGTTATCAGAATGCATTTGACAGGTTTTCAAAGCTAGAGGGCATTAATACATGTGTTTCATATAGATAACATTGTGTTCACGCACATGAAGTTATTTAAGAGTCAGCAATATTGCCTGAAATGCAAGTCTGTCAAAAGAGATACGTAGGCAGTCATCAAAAGCTTAGACACAAGGCAATTACAGAGGTAAAACATATATTTTTATAACAGTGTTGGTGATGCAAAACTGGGGAATGATAAAGGGATTATCTATCTTTTTATCCTTTTGCCGCCGTTATGCCGTTGAATTCTGTCACAACGGCGCTGGGCTTTAACGCCCCCCAGACCCGATCTCATAAATGAAACGGTTGTTCCGATGTAGACTTTATATACCAGTCACGAAAGTGTTAAACAAGAACATTTTTGGTGTTTACTATCCCTTTAAGAACTCAAGAAGGTTTCTAGTTAAAAAATGTAAAGAAAAAAGCAAAAAATGTATTTAGTGTGCCACTGGTAATCTGGCCCAGAATGTTAAGTAGTATTGCCTCATTTTTAATGTATAATAGTTAACACTCTTCCACTGTCTTTTTAAATAAATAATTATGATAATAATAATTACTACGGCAGGTTATGTGCATTTCCCTCCTACCCATCCCCAAAGGACTGACGACATCACATAACACAAAAGCATGTTTGCTTACTAAGAAAAATATTAAAAACATGCTTTTAACAATTTTCCAACCTTTATTTAATTTGTGAGATTGCTTTATACCTATTCTAGTCATTTTTAGAATTCCATACAGTATTTCACCACTTCTGCTGTATGGATTTTGCATGTATCAACTATCCTCAGATATGTTAAAGATATGAGTCCACAGCATCTTTCCCAAGCAGAGATTCTCTTTCTCCTATATATTATTTATCATTTAAAGCTTGTGTCATCCCTGGGGAATCATAAAATTTAACAACACGTTAAAAAACAACATTTAAAACATATAATAAAAATTAAATGTGAATGGTGCTGTAAATGTTTCTATCATGTATATAAAAGAGCAGTAGCAGTGAAATATTTATATAAAAATGTTTTAATGAAAAATGGTTGAGTAAAAGCTGCTTGAAGTGAAACTAACAGGAAGAGGAAGGGGTTATGTACAAATGAGTACTGGGACTTCCTGTTTAGCAGAGGCAACTCTCGCAGAAAAAGTTGTTAAGTTTATTTCAGCCTATAAATATCTATTTTCAAAAAATAAATACCATTATATATTTTGAACAAATTCTCTTTTAGATGGAGAAAAAATAAATTTTGGAGTAGAATGCCCCTTTAAAACGAGCCTAAAACAAATAAAATGTGTTGAAAATTTTTATATAATTTATTTACAGATTTATGCACCATTTTAGTTCTAATTCTCTGTGACACTACTGGTTAGTAAATGTGTGGTTGTGAATCACTGTCCTAAGCTTTTAACAGTTAGTACCATACTAGGTGAAAATGTGAAATTTAAGTAGCTCAACAGTTACGTTGATAACTCTTTTAAATGTTCTCATAAAGAATAGTGGAGACGCAGAGTGTGTTAACAACTCTTCAACTGTTTAATTTGCTGCAAGATATAATCATTAAGGACTCAGCTAGGTGCCTGCCCTAGGAACAGGAAAACAATTTGCTTTTGATATATTTGTTAGCAGATCTGCATTGACAGCCTAAGAGAGAGAATTTTCCTGCACAATATGTCAACCACAATGTGACCACTTGAAGCAACTGTCTTGCCTTGTAACCAGTTATTTATGACCTCTAAATGGAAATAAATAGCTATATTACCTAGAAATAGGGTTATGGATCAAACAAGGAATAGTATGTTGAATGGTAGTGGGCATAAAATGGTGGTTTTGAAGCCTCGCTTATTTATTCTGTAAAACAAGACTCATATTTCAGGTAACAGTGCAGAACGCTCTCTCAAATGTGTTATTCTCTGAAAATCTTTCAAAGAACCTACATAAATTAGAGATTTGGCAAAGAACAACTAGATCATAAAATCTAAAATCATAAAAAGACTTTAAGACTTTAGTAAGTGCAGCTCTGTTTTTTTTTAAAGTTTTTTTAATTTGTGTTTATAATTTATTCTGCTTTTTTTCCACAAAGGATGCAAAATGCATCAAATCACACGTAAAAGGCTAGATTACACGTGCTGCCAAAAAAAAAAAAAAAAAACATTGCTAGAGTTAGGCTTTTTGTGCTTCTTGGGTTCTGCTGATATTACAAGTTAAAAAAAACGCATTTTGCGCGAGCGGTCCTCTTCATGCGGTCTCTAGCTGCGCACTGAATATGGAGTGCACGGTACCCCTTTTATATAGGGGTACCCTTGCATTACTATTGGGTGATTTGAATGTTCAAATTCAAATCAGCCAATAGAATGAAAGGAAAAAGCTTTATTTCTATTGGCTGATTTGCGCTCACAAGAGCGTGCTTCCCTAGGCTCCAAGGGAGCCTCGTTCTCATTCCGTCAGACACGGCATGAGAAGAACTAGCGCAACAAAATGGGTAAGTCACGCAGTGATGGGCAGCAAATTTAAATATATATGTAAATTAATATATACAGTACATATATATATTCATGTGTTAATATGTGAATATACACATATTGACACATAAATATATATGTATATAAGCATCTGAGGGGTCAAGATCTCAGTGAAACCAGAGTGTAAGCATATGTGATGGCAAGTAAAAGGGCTGCCAAACCACTAAAGAGTGTACAATCCTCAAGCATATAAATATAAATTTACAGGGAACGCACAGTTCCTATAGACTGCAATATAAAGGCACTTTTCAATATCTTTTTTTCACCCCACAGATGTTAACTTTAGCCCCCAAAAAACTGCCTAGTGCAATTATTTTTTTTTTTTTTATAAAAAGATGCTTCTTTTGTGGCGGAGCTTAGCCACAAACCGTAGTCCCGTAGTCCCTGTAGTATTTCGCACAGAATTAGCGTTCTCAAACTAATTTAATCATCACATAAATCTTCAGTTAGGCAAAGGGGATCACCTGAGATCCATATTTGATGAGAGCATCGTGTCACCCGGAGAGCCAGCCCTCATCGGCACTAACGGCCCAAACTACGGCCCCCTACACGACCGGAGCAGAATTACAAAGGACCGGAACGCACCCACTTGCCCCCGCAGCACACCCGGTGCATACCTCTATATCACAGACTCCTTCTGCACTTATCGGGTAAAGGACCATCACACCCGGTCGCGGCGTCAGGCCGCAAGACTAGGCCGCGCCCACGTGACCGGACCGGGCCCGGCAGAAACTGATCACACAGCAGGGAGCTGGTGGGGACAAGGGCTGGAGGCGGTGCCGGTGAGTGACCCCAGCACACAGAGACAGATAATCATCCTGCACAGTGCCATGGGGCTGCGGGGGTAATAGCAACTGACACAAGCTGTTCCTGTTTGGGCCCCCATCAAACTTTACAGAGGCCTAGTTTGGCAGCATTAAGGTATGAACTATAAACACACATAAACAAGCCCACTTCACTGTTGGGAATAAGAAAAGATCCCACCGGAAGACACGGTGTCATACAGCTGCAGATTACCTTTTGAGAAAAGCTTTAGTTCCCCATAGCCATTCATATAGAGGCTAAAACACCACATCAAAGTACAGCACTTTCCTGAGCTGAGGGGTCAAGATCTCAGTGAAACCAGAGTGTAAGCATATGTGATGGCAAGTAAAAGGGCTGCCAAACCACTAAAGAGTGTACAATCCTCAGCTATTGAAAACTACCTGATCCCTGCTGACCCTGCGACACCGGGCGGTGGGCCTAGTCAGGGCACAGCGAAACAAATCACAATGGCACAGACACAAGAACCTGGGGGGCAGGCACATAGCTCCCTCTACCTCACAAAAGAGGATATTAAACATCTCTCCTCAAAAGAAGATATTAAAGAGGCAATGCACGATTTTAAAAGCATGTTTGGGGAACTCAAGAGGGACATTGCGGCAGTGGACTAGCGAGTCACCCTAATTGAGGAGAGACAGGAAACCTTAATCTCAGACTTACAGCATCAAACCAGCTATATGCAGGCCCAGGATGGCACGGTACAGTCTCTCATGGACCGTGTTGAAGACTTAGAGAACAGGAGCAGGAGGAACAATCTTCGGCTGCGTGGAATATCAGAAGCAGTCGACCCCCCTGCCCTACAAGCCTACATACAAGAGTTTATCAGGCATCTTAAAAGAGACGACTCAGCCTCAGAGGTCGAAATAGAGAGAGCCCACAGGGCCCTGAGACCCAAACCGCCAAGTAGAGCCCCCCCCCCCCCCCAGGGATGTTATCATGAAGTTGCTGTCATTCAGGGACAAAGAAGACATACTAAGGCTAGCCAGAACACAGCATCCAATAGATTTCAAAGGTTCCGAAATCCAGATCTACTCAGACCTGTGTCCAACCACACTACAGAAGCGAAGAGACATGAGGTTCATCACAGTGGTTCTCAAGGATAAAAAGATCCCTTACAGATGGGGCTTCCCCACCTGCCTGATTGTAACCAAGAATAATGCTTCACATGTTCTTAAATCCATAGAAGACCTCCCCAGCTTTAACCAAGCCCTGGGTCTCCGCATCACACCGCCGCAGGACTCAGGTGAAGATACCCGCAGGGCTCCTGGTCGACCCCGTGGGGAAGAACATTAGCCTACACCAGGCCAAACTGAGTTAAAAGAGACTGAAACTATTCCCTTATTTAATTCATACACGATTTGCACTAGCAGATCGGGCTGTGCTTGGACTCCTGACAGGTCGTATGCTGGTATTATGTTGAACTTTTTAATATATACTGAATGTTATCTGTTTTCTCTCTCTGTCAAATGATAAGTACTGATTTAAATTGTACACGTAGGGGCCACCACACAAGGAACACACTACCCATTAAACACACTAGTGGGGGTACACCACTAACGAAGCAACCAGGCCTGATACGTAGTTTGCTAATAAACACTCCTGCCTCCATAACATACAGGATAGAGATTTAGGCTACACCCCCCCATCCCTTATAGTGACCAATTAAATCCCTCTAACGAGTGTGTTGGAGATAATGCTTGCCCTTTATGGGTGTGCCAGAAGTTAAGCGCAAAAACACAATAGTGCCTTCCCACAGTATCTCCCAGCACCATACAGTAGACACGCAGGACGAGGGACAATCTGGTATGCTTAAACTGAGAAGATACATTAGTGAAGTTGGAATGCACAGAGGGAATGAAGATACTCATGTACGGGGGGGGGTAGGAAAACAGAGCATACTGTAATAGTGAGCAAACATATTTTTCAGATGGAGTATATCACTAGAAATGTTGAAGAAACTAATTATGACTTTTACTGATACCTCTGCTTAAGTAAAACAATGTTTAACTGTCAGACCTGTGGGACCCAGCACTACCGGTCTCCCTAACTGTTATATGCACTGTTAATGTTAATGTATCTAGAGAACGTTAATTCACTAAGTTGTTTTTTTATAGGTTTATATTTAATGCGAAAGCGCAGGGATAACTACCCCTGCTTTGTCATAGAAGTTATTAAAACTCTAGTAAGTAGATTACTTACTGACAACTTGTTTACCTTACTGTTAAGTGCCTTCATAGTGAAGGTAACCTGCCCCCACCTTTACCAATCCCCTTCTATCCTTCTTCCTAACCTCTAAATAACCCATTCTATCATACTCCTCCCCCTCTCTCTTTACACTTTCTACACTTTCCTTACATTTTTCCTCTTTCTCCTCCCTACCACTTACTAGCTTCCCCCTGAGCCTCCTCCCTCCCCCCCCCTCTCTCTTCCCCCTTTTTTTTATTATTTTTTTTTTTACTCCCGGCCCCCCCTCCATCCTGTCCTCCTCGATACTCCAACCACCTACACCCTAGCCCTTACAATATGATGCACAGACAGAAACACCCACGTCCAGTGGAGCTTATCACAATTAATGTGAAAGGGTTGAACAGCCCTAACAAACGCTCAATACTTGTTAGAGACATGCACAGACTAGGTGCGGACATCATATTTATGCAGGAAACGCACTTTAAGACGGATAATGAGCCAAGGTGGTACTCCCGCCACTACCCCACAGCACTCTTTGCATCAGGTTCTAATAAGAAAAATGGGGTGGGAGTGCTCTTCAGCGTCAAAATGCCCTTCCAGGTTATACAGTCCTACAAAGACCCGGAGGGAAGATACCAAGTAGTCACAGGGCTCCTACATAACAGACCCATTACATTGGCAAATGTTTACTGCCCTAACCACTCCCAGCACCTTTTCTTATCAAAAGTTAGCCGAAAAATCCTAGAATTAAGGGTGGGAGTCTTGTACGTGGGTGGGGACTTCAACGCACCACTTGTCCCATCGATGGACACATCTGACGGCCTCTCCAGCGTCCCCCATAGGACACTGAAGCGTATCACTTCCTCACTGACAGACTTAGCTATCTATGACGTGTGGCGAACACATCATCCCTTGGTTAAAAATTATACATTCTACTCATATCCCCGCAGAAAGTACTCTAGAAATGATTATCTGTTCACAGACACAATCGGCCTTACGATCACGAAATGCAGTAACATCTATCCAATCACATGGTCAGACCACGCTCCGGTGGGGTGCGCAATCTTGTGGCCCACAGTACCTATCACACCCTATATATGGAGGTTAGACGATACCCTCCTGGATGATCCCCTGTTTGACACAGACATCAATAAAGCAATCACAGAGTATTTTCATCTAAATTTGGATGATCAAATACCAGATACAACTATATGGGAGGCACATAAGTGCACTATTAGGGGCCTCCTCATTAAAAGGGGATCCTGGCTTAAGAAAGTCAGGAGAGAGCGTTACCAAACTTTACTGACACAGGTAGAGAGAACAGAATTGCTCCATAAAACACACCCGACAGATGAACTTCACACAAAAGCACTGACCACATCTAGGGAGGCATTATTGCAATTCTTACAGGAAGACTATCAGAAGCAGGCTTTAAAACTGAAGCAACTCTATTTTGAGCAAGGGGATAAACCAGGGAAACTCCTGGCTAGAGCACTAGCTCGTAAAAAACTAAAATCACATGTACATCAAATGGAGGACGAGGGAGGAGAGGTTAGGTCTGACGCGGACTCGATAGCAGACATTTTTAGAAAGTATTATGCATCACTATACAATATTAAAGAGGTGGGGGGAGAAGCTGTTGATCCCTCCAGGAGGGGGGGGGGAGGAGAGAAAGGTTGTGGAATATCTAGATGGAGCTGCTCTCCCTAAAATCACAGAGCAGGAAATGGAGGCACTTGACTCTCCAATTTCCTTGACAGAAGTCAAAAATGCGATCAAAGACCTGCCTTCTGGGAAAAGTTCGGGACCGGACGGCTTTGGTCTTAAATATTACAAATATTATGCAGACACCTTGGCCCCAATAATGTTGAAGACATTCAATACTCTCTCTGACTCCCCAGCCTTACCAAGTTCTATGCTCGAAGCATATATAACTGTGATCCCTAAGCCTGGTAAACCGCCTAATAAACCGGAAAATTACAGGCCAATATCCCTGCTGAACTCAGACGTAAAGATATTGGCCAAAGTCATAGCCAACCGCCTTAATAGGCTGCTACCGACACTAATCTCTACCGATCAGGTGGGATTTGTCCCCTTCCGGGAGGCAAGAGATAATACTCTCAAAACTCTCCAGATGATCACGTATGCCCGTGTCCATAACCTGCCACTCGCCTTGGTCACAACGGACGCTGAGAAGGCGTTTGACCGGGTGAGTTGGTCTTTTATACAACATACCCTTGCGAAGTTCGGCTTTGGGCCCAGACTAATAAATATGATTATGTCCCTCTACTCGACACCAAATGCCAGAGTCAGGGTAAACGGCACACTCTCCAATACTTTCCAGATTCACAACGGGACTAGGCAGGGATGCCCCCTGTCACCGCTCCTGTTTGCACTCACTATTGAAGCCCTGGCGAGCAAACTCAGAGCCAATCCACGCATTAAGGGTCTTAAGATTGGACAGACGGAGTATAAGCTATCAATGTACGCTGACTACGTCTTACTGACGTTGTCGAACTCCCCTGATTCACTGGCAGAGGCACTACAAGAGTTTTCCACCTTTGGAGAAGTCTCAAATTTTCTTCTCAACCCCCAGAAATCAGAGATACTAAATATCACGGAGCCGCTTGTGGTATTTGATAAGCATCTGGCGATCTGTCCTATTAAAATAGCACAACATTCAATTAAGTACCTGGGTATTTCGATTACCTCAGACGTCCACGAGATGGCAGAGACTAACTATAAACAAATCCAAGACGAAGTCCTTAAGGACTTAAAGACTGTAAAAACAAAACCATCTCATGGATGGGGCGCATTGGGGTAGTTAAAATGAATATCCTACCAAGGGTGTTATACATTATGCAAACACTCCCGATCTCTCCAGCCTCACCATATATTAAGCACATTCAAGCCGCAATAGAATCCTATATATGGAATGGGGTGAAACCCAGAATCAAGAAACAGACCACCTATTTGCCCAGAGACAGAGGGGGACTGGGCATACCTCTATTGAGGGAGTACCAGAGAGCGATATCGTTACAAAGACTAGTCGAGTGGAGTCACAATCTCCAAAATAAGGCATGGGTCCAAATGGATAATGATATCATGATGTGTACCAATACGGGGGCACTGGCGTGGGTATCGGCAAAAAACCGCCCACCTATACTACAGCAATATCCTCTCATGATGGAGGTCTTCGCGACCTGGGATAAACTAATTAGGGAGAATTCTCACCTGTCCTCACAAGACTCACCAAACACACCTATCCGAGGGAACCCAGACTTGGGAATAGAAATTGCACCATATGAGGCAAGAGCACACCACACCCTCAAAGAAATTTCTATACACAACATCTTACACCAGGGTGAGCTTAAGACACAGGCAGAACTGGCGGAGTGGGCTCCAGATATTTTTACCTCCTGGTACAGAACAGCACAGGTCACACATTACTTCAGGACACATAAAAACAAATCCTCACTCACTAGAGAGAGGACAATATTTGAAACTCTTTGTACGATGACACAGACACCGTCTCACCTTATCTCTCAGATTTACAAAGTTCTTTTGCTGAGGGATGGATATAAGCTTCCCAGCTACACCGTCGCTTGTCAAACAGAACTAGGCCTAGAGATAGAGCACAAGGAATGGCTCCAGATCTTTAATAGAGCTAGGAGGGCATCAATCTCCATGAAAATACAAGAAGCTCACTACAAGCTGCTTAGCAGATGGTACATGACTCCCCGTAGGTTACAAAAGATTTACCCCCATACAAGTGGGGACTGCTGGAGAGGGTGTGGGGGAGAGGGAACCATACTTCATATCTGGTGGAACTGCCCACAAATACTGTCCTATTGGGAGGAGGTGCTGGGGGAAATGAGCAGGATACTGGGGATTATAATCCCACCAAACCCATCCTATCTAATTTACTATGGGCTCCCCAAGATTGTCGGGGAAGACAGATATCTACTCCTACTGCTCATGTTAAACAGTGCAAAAGGCTTGATCCCCAGGCACTGGAAAACAAACCGGGTGCCAGACCAACGGGAGTGGAGGGCTAGAGTGGAAGAATTGCTAAAATTAGAAAGATATCATTACCTCAAGACTAGTAGACTGGCTACACACGAACTGATGACTCTGACCTGGACAGGAAGAGGACTGTAATGATACTTAACAGGTCTTAAGCCCCTGATCCGACAACAGAAACACCCTACCAAACAAGCACCAGTCTTTAGGAGTGGATCACCATACTGTGTTCTGCCGATGTCCATCCACCCCCGCTTACTATATGTGAGTATGATCTCCTCTTTAATTGTACTGCTTCTGAGTTTCAATAATAAAGCTTGTTTTGAAAAGAAAAAAAAAAAAAAGATGCTTCTTTTTTTTTATTTTTTTAAAAGGCACTACACATTTTTTTTGGGGGGAGGGGTATTTGGGTCACATTTTAAAAATTAACCAGAGGTCTGACTTCTGGTGAATTTTTTGAGCACTAATTGCTCACGGTAGCGACTTGTAATGGCTGGTTATTTATCGTGCATCCGCAAACAGGCGAATTTCCCCATTTATGGGGGCGATAAATTAGCACTCTATCTAGCCCTAAATTGTGCAGATTTTCATGCAAAACACAAATGTGGGGAAACTGAAAGGAAAAAAATGTTATTTATATTAGGCAGTACAGAAAAAAAGCAAAGTATACTTCAGATAAATAAAGAAGGCTACCGCTGGACTTGATTTGAAGACAATATTCTTCTTCCACAATTCAGATGAAGCATACAATTTTAAACAACTTCCAAATTATTTATATTATCAAATTTGTTTCATTCCTTTTGTATCCTTTGTTGAAGAGGCTGCCGTGCTCTACTGATAGCTAGCTGAACATTAGGTTAGCCAATAACAAAAATCATTTATTTACAGCTTAGCTGTTGCTAAGAAATAACTTAATTTACAATATCACTGCTAACATGATATTATTTACTTGTGTAGCTTGTATTTTTTGGAGATCATGGAAAAAATGTTGTCGATGCAATATACACTTCCTAAATAAGCACTCTGTTTGAATGAAAGTGCATGGGGCATATATACATATGCTCTATGTACAGTAAAAGCTATGACCCAATATAAGGCAATATGATCCCCTCAAATAAATAATTGGTTTATAAAAGGTTGCAGATTTATTCAGTACCAAACAATATAACAAATAACAATAAATAATCATAGCTGTGCTTGTCCTATTCAGAATCTTAATTATCCCCTCTCAGCTTGCAAGCACCCACCAAAGCTGCAACTATACCTAATTATAGGGGGATGGAGGGAGGGGCCTATTTCTCACACGGCTCTGGAATAAAAACATGGCTTCCGCCACACACCCCTCCTATATTACCTCCCCTAAAGCCCCCACCCCCCCACACACTGTTCTCCATTTGACACCTCACTCTGCCTGTATGGGGTGAAATGCCAGTTATAAATTGGGCACAAGCAACCAATAACTTATCAGTATTGTCTGGAGTCTGTACAATTTTCAGAATTTAATTTATAGGAAAAAGGGGACAAGTTTATTGCAAATTTGTTTGTTTTTTATGTAAATATAATTGCAGCTCTTGAAAAGCTGTGTCTTTGGACTGCAACATATTTATTTTCTGTGTGGATTCACAATGCAATTTTTGGTATATGCATATTTTACATTTATTATAATGTCGTTTTAATAAAGTATTGGAAAAAAAGTTCAGTGGTATATAAACTGAAGCTACCATATAGAAAAGGTATTGCCTGAAGGAAGACATATAGAATATCATAATTCAATTAAATTAAATTCAATTAGTACAAAGGAAAAAAGTTAAATTATTAGGTTATTTTTGCACAATACAAATAAAGGAAATTGTGTGTCTATAAATAATTGACAGCCTTGGATCAGTTCAGTTCTTAAACATATTTCTTCCTTGAGGTTAGGTTTGCTGAATACTTCTTTAAAGTGTTCAAAACCAATACCCTCCTTAATATCCCCTGATGGATTATTGTTTGGGTGGAAATGGATTCACACTGTAGTCAGGAAAAATAACCAAGTCACATGGGATCTGCTAGTGAGTTTTACCACCTGAGGCCGAGGGGGAAAAATACAGAATCCAATATTAAATCAATCAAGTGCAACACACCAGCTACCCAGTCATCTCATGATGTGTGAAAATCACATTTCTATTTTGCTCTGTTGCAAGAGAATTGAAATGGCATAGGAAAACAACTTAAACCAAATAACACAATAATACAATATTTGGGAATGGAATCTAATCTTGTGTCAAATGATTAGTACAAATAAACCTTAAATGCTACTCTAGCAATAGTACTATGAAATATAGTGATGTGTAATAACAACTAGCAGGTATGGTGGCATTCCCTAAATCCTTGATTGCACAAAGGCAGGTTTCTTCAAACCATGGATTGGAACCCATTACTGGATCCCAAACACCATGTTTAGTGGGTTGCAACTTGTGTGTGTGTTGTAGGAGAGTGTGTGTGCTGTGTGTGTTTTATGAGAGTGTGGTGTGTGCGTTTGTGTATTATATGAGTGTGAGGTGTGTGTGCGTGTTGTATGAGAGAGTGTGGTGTGTATGTTGTATGAAAGTGTTTAGTGCATGTTGAGTGTGTGTTGTATGAGAGAGTGTGGTGTGTATGTTGTATGAGAGTGTTTAGTGCATGTTGAGTGTGTGTATTTTGTTTGTTGTTTGTGTTTGTGTTGTATGAGAGTGTGTGTGATGTGTGTGTTGTATGAGAGAGTGTGATTTATGTGTGTTATATGAGAGTGTATAGTGCATGTGTTGAGTGTGTGTGTTGTATGAGAGTGTGTGTGATGTGTGTGTGTGTTGTATAAAAGTGTGTGGTATTAGAATCAGGTTGCATCAAAGATAGATTAAGATTGCAGGAAAATTTGGGCCCCCCTTTCCAGAACTGGTATTCATACCTGCAAATTAGACACGCACTTCATAATAGCTTATACAAGACGGACATACATAGACCTCTAACATCATTCAAACGAGTTTGTATAAACCCTGATATTAAAAAAGCACATCTCTCCTTAACTTACAAACTACTCAAAGGGACTTTCCCTGACCGACGTCCCACATATGTATCGAAATGGAACATAGAAATTACAGACAACATTACTAACGATGATTGGAGACAAGGCTTTTGGGCCTCCCACTCGGCTTCCACCTCGTTACTTATATCTGAAATGAATTACAAAACTCTTGCACGTTGGTACTTGACTTCACATCGTCTTAGATGTATATATCCCACAGCCTCCCCCTCCTGTTGGAGGCGCCGTCGGTGAGGTGGGAACTATGACACACATCTGGTGGTCATGTCCACTTCTCACGGGGTTCTGGAATCAATTAGAAAATAGTATCAATAGAATTTTAGGCACTCACATAACCCTTAAACCTAGTCTTATTCTCTTGAATATCTTGCCGACACTCCATTGTGCTTACCGAATTAAACTACTCCAACTAATGCTAGCTTGTGCTAAAAGACTAATACCGAGACTTTGAAAGAGCCAAACAGTCCCCACACATGCTCAGTGGGTGTCCGAGATAGAACATATTTTAACACTTGAGAAACAATATTTCTTTCATGTAATTAGCAAGAGTCCATGAGCTAGTGAGGTATGGGATATACATTCCTACCAGGAGGGGCAAAGTTTCCCAAACCTCAAAATGCCTATAAATACACCCCTCACCACACCCACAAATCAGTTTTACAAACTTTGCCTCCTATGGAGGTGGTGAAGTAAGTTTGTGCTAGATTCTATGTTGATATGCGCTCCGCAGCAGGTTGGAGCCCGGTTTTCCTCTCAGTGTGCAGTGAATGTCAGAGGGATGTGAGGAGAGTATTGCCTATTTGAATTCAATGATCTCCTTCTACGGGGTCTATTTCATAGGTTCTCTGTTATCGGTCGTAGAGATTCATCTCTTACCTCCCTTTTCAGATCGACGATATACTCTTATTTATATACCATTACCTCTGCTGATTTTCGTTTCAGTACTGGTTTGGCTTTCTACAACATGTAGATGAGTGTCCTGGGGTAAGTAAATCTTATTTTCTGTGACACTCTAAGCTATGGTTGGGCACTTTTTTATAAAGTTCTAAATATATGTATTCAAACATTTATTTGCCTTGACTCAGGATGTTCAACATTCCTTATTTCAGACAGTCAGTTTCATATTTGGGATAATGCATATGAATTTGACTTTTTCCCTGTGGGCTGTTAGGCTCGCGGGGACTGAAAATGCTTAATTTTATTGCGTCATTCTTGGCGCGGACTTTTTTGGCGCAATTTTTTTTTTCTGTTTCCGGTGTCATATGTGTCACCGGAAGTTGCGTCATTTTTGACGTTCTTTTGCGCCAAAAGTGTTGGCGTTCCGGATGTGGCATCATTTTTGGCGCCAAAAGCATTTAGGCGCCAAATAATGTGGGCGTCATTTTTGGCGCTAAAAAATATGGGAGTCTCTATTGTCTCCACATTATTTAAGTCTCATTTTGTTATTGCTTCTGGTTGCTAGAAGCTTGTTCACTGGCATTTTTTTCCCATTCCTGAAACTGTCATTTAAGGAATTTGATCAATTTTGCTTTATATGTTGTTTTTTCTATTACATATTGCAAGATGTCCCACGTTGAAACTGAGTCAGAAGATACTTCTGGAAAATCGCTGCCTGGGGCTGGAGCTACCAAAGCTAAGTGTATCTACTGTAAACTTATGGTATCTGTTCCTCCAGCTGTTGTTTGTACTGTTTTGTCATGACAAACTGTTAATGCAGATAATATTTCCTTTAGTACTGTTACATTACCTGTTGCTGTTCTGTCAACATCTAATACTCAGAGTGTTCCTGATAACATAAGAGATTTTGTTTCTAAATCCATTAAGAAGGCTATGTCTGTTATTCCTCCTTCTAGTAAACGTAAAAAGTCTTAAAACTTCTCATTTTTCAGATGAATTTTTAAATGAACATCATCATTCTGATTCTGATAATGGTTCTTCTGGTTCAGAGGATTCTGTCTCAGAGGTTGATGCTGATAAATCTTCATATTTATTTAAAAGGAAATGTATTCGTTCTTTACTTAAAGAAGTCCTAATTGCATTAGAAATTGAGGATTCTGGTCCTCTTGATACTAAATCTAAACGTTTAGATAAGGTTTTAAATCTCCTGTAGTTATTCCAGAAGTTTTTCCTGTCCCTAGTGCTATTTCTGAAGTAATTTCCAGGGAATGGAATAATTTGGGTAATTCATTTACTCCTTCTAAACGTTTTAAGCAATTATATCCTGTGCCATCTGACAGATTAGAGTTTTGGGACAAAATCGCTAAAGTTGATGGGGCTGTCTCTACTCTTGTTAAGCGTTTCCTACGGCAGATGGTACTTCCTTAAGGATCCTTTAGATAGGAAAATTGAATCCTTTCTAAGAAAAGCTTACTTGTGTTCAGGTAATCTTCTTAGACCTGCTATATCTTTAGCGGATGTTGCTGCAGCTTCATCTTTTGGTTAGAAGCTTTAGCGCAACAAGTAACAGATCATAATTCTCATAGCATTTTTATTCTTCAACATGCTAATAATTTTATTTGTAATGCCATCTTTGATATCATTAGAGTTGATGTCAGGTATATGTCTCTAGCTATTTTAGCTAGAAGAGATTTATGGCTTAAGACTTGGAATGCTGATATGTCTTCTAAGTCTACTCTGCTTTCCCTTTCTTTCCAGGGTAATAATCGTTTTCGTTCCTTTTGTCACAACAAGGAACAAAAACCTGATCCTTCATCCTCAGGAGAGGTATCAGTTTGGAAACCATCTCCAGTCTGGAATAAATCCAAGCCTTTTAGAAAATCAAAGCCAGCTCCTAAGTCCACATGAAGGTGCGACCCTCATTCCAGCTCAGCTGGTAGGGGGCAGATTACGTTTTTTCTAAGAAATTTGGATCAATTCCGTTCACAATCTTTGGATTCAGAACATTGTTTCAGAAGGGTACAGAATTGGCTTCAAGATAAGGCCTCCTGCAAAGAGATTTTTTCTTTCCCGTGTCCCAGTAAACCCAGCGAAGGCTCAAGCATTTCTGAAATGTGTTTCAGATCTAGAGTTGACTGGAGTAATTTTGCCAGTTTCAGTTCTGGAACAGGGACTGGGGTTTTATTCAAATCTCTTCATTGTACCAAAGAAGGAAAATTCCTTCAGACCAGTTCTGGATCTAAAAATATTGAATCGTTATGTAAGGATACCAACATTCAAAATGGTAACTGTAAGGACTATCCTGCCTTTTGTTCAACAAGGGCATTATATGTCTACTATAGATTTACAGGATGCATATGTGCATATTCCGATTCATCCAGATCACTATCAGTTTCTGAGATTCTCTTTCCTAGACAAGCATTACCAGTTTGCGGCTCTGCCGTTTGGCCTAGCTACAGCTCCAAGAATTTTTACGAAGGTTCTCGGTGCCCTTCTGTCTGTAATCAGAGAACAGGGTATTGTGGTATACCTTATTTGGACGATATCTTGGTACTTGCTCAGTCTTCACATTTAGCAGAATCTCATTCGAATCGACTTGTGTTGTTTCTTCAACATCATGGTTGGAGGATCAATTTACCAAAAAGTTAATTGATTCCTCAGACTTAGGTAACCTTTTTAGGTTTTCAGATAGATTCAGTATCCATGACTATCTTTGATAGACATGAGACGTCTAAAGTTGATATCAGCTTGTCGAAACCTTCAGTCACAATCTTTCCCTTCGGTAGCCTTATGCATGGAAATTATAGGTCTTATGACTGCGGCATCGGACGCGATCCCCTTTGCTCGTTTTCACATGCGGCCTCTTCAGCTCTGTATGCTGAACCAGTGGTGCAGGGATTACACAAAGATATCTTAATTATTATCTTTAAAACCGATTGTACGACACTCTCTGATGTGGTGGACAGATCACCATCGTTTAGTTCAGGGGGCTTCTTTTGTTCTTCCGACCTGGACTGTAATTTCAACAGATGCAAGTCCTACAGGTTGGGGAGCTGTGTGGGGATCTCTGACAGCACAAGGGGTTTGGGAATCTCAGGAGGTGAGATTACCGATCAATATTTTGGAACTCCGTGCAATTTTCAGAGCTCTTCAGTCTTGGCCTCTTCTAAAGAGAGAATCGTTCATTTGTTTTCAGACAGACAATGTCACAACTGTGGCATACATCAATCATCAAGGAGGGACTCACAATCCTCTGGCTATGAAAGAAGTATCTCGAATTCTGGTATGGGCGGAATCCAGCTCCTGTCTAGTTTCTGCGGTTCATATCCCAGGTATAGACAATTGGGAAGCGGATTATCTCAGTCGCCACACGTTTCATCCGGGCGAATGGTCTCTTCTCCCAGAGGTAATTCTTCAGATTGTTCAAATATGGGGTCTTCCAGAAATAGATCTGATGGCTTCTCATCTAAACAAGAAACTTCCCAGGTATCTGTCCAGATCCAGGGATCCTCAAGCGGAAGCAGTGGATGCGTTGTCACTTCCTTGGAAGTATCATCCTGCCTATATCTTTCCGCCTCTAGTTCTTCTTCCAAGAGTAATCTCCAAGATTCTGAAGGAATGCTCATTTGTTCTGCTAGTGGCTCCAGCATGGCCTCACAGGTTTTTGGTATGCGGATCCTGTCCGGATGGCCTCTTGCCAACCGTGGACTCTTCCGTTAAAACCAGACCTTCTGTCACAAGGTCCTTTTTTTCCATCAGGATCTCAAATCCTTAAATTTAATGGTATGGAGATTGAACGCTTGATTCTTAGTCAAAGAGGTTTCTCTGACTCTATGATTAATACTATGTTACAGGCTCATAAATCCGTATCTAGGGAGATATATTATAGATTCTGGAAGACTTATATTTCTTGGTGTCTTTCTCATCATTTTTCCTGGCATTCTTTTAGAATTCCGAGAATTTTACAGTTTCTTCAGGATGGTTTGGATAAAGGTTTGTCTGCAAGTTCCTTGAAAAGACAAATCTCTGCTCTTTCTGTTCTTTTTCACAGAAAGATTGTTAATCTTCCTGATATTCATTGTTTTGTACAAGCTTTGGTTCGTATAAAACCTGTCATTAAGTCAATTTCTCCTCCTTGGAGTTTGAATTTGGTTCTGGGGGCTCTTCAAGCTCCTCCGTTTGAACCTATGCATTCTTTGGACATTTAATTACTTTCTTGAAAAGTTTTGTTCCTTTTGGCTATCTCTTCTGCCAGAAGAGTTTCTGAATTATCTGCTCTTTCTTGTGAGTCTCCTTTTCTGATTTTTCATCAGGATAAGGCGGTGTTGCGAACTTCTTTTAAATTTTTACCTAAGGTTGTGAATTCTAACAACATTAGTAGAGAAATTGTGGTTCCTTCATTATGTCCTAATCCTAAGAATTCTAAGGAGAAATCATTGCTTTCTTTGGATGTAGTTAGAGCTTTGAAATATTATGTTGAAGCTACTAAGAATTTCCGAAAGACTTCTAGTCTATTTGTTATCTTTTCCGGTTCTAGGAAAGGTCAGAAGGCTTCTGCCATTTCTTTGGCATCTTGATTGAAATCTTTAATTCATCATGCTTATGTCGAGTCGGGTAAAACTCCGCCTCAAAGGATTACAGCTCATTCTACTAGGTCAGTTTCTACTTCCTGGGCGTTTAGGAATGAAGCTTCGGTTGTTCAGATTTGCAAAGCAGCAACTTGGTCTTCTTTGCATACTTTTACTAAATTCTACCATTTTGATGTGTTTTCTTCTTCTGAAGCAGTTTTTGGTAGACAAGTACTTCAGGCAGCTGTTTCAGTTTGATTCTTCTGCTTATATTTTCAGTTTTTTTCATTATAAGTTTTAAACTTTGTTTGGGTGTGGATTATTTTCAGTGGAATTGGCTGTCTTTATTTTATCCCTCCCTCTCTAGTGACTCTTGCGTGGAAGATCCACATCTTGGGTAGTCATTATCCCATACGTCACTAGCTCATGGACTCTTGCTAATTACATGAAAGAAAACATAATTTATGTAAGAACTTACCTGATAAATTAATTTCTTTCATATTAGCAAGAGTCCATGAGGCCCACCCTTTTTTGTGGTGGTTATGATTTTTTTGTATAAAGCACAATTATTCCAATTCCTTATATTTATGCTTTGCACTTTTTCTTATCACCCCACTTCTTGGCTATTCGTTAAACTGATTTGTGGGTGTGGTGAGGGGTGTATTTATAGGCATTTTGAGGTTTGGGAAACTTTGCCCCTCCTGGTAGGAATGTATATCCCATACGTCACTAGCTCATGGACTCTTGCTAATATAAAATAAATTAATTTATCAGGTAAGTTCTTACATAAATTATGTTTTTTGTTATATGGGCAAGTGTGACTTCATAACAGATATTTATTTCCTTTGGGAACAAGGACTATAGTCTATCAATATACATTAAAATCATTCTTTTAATCACAATTGTAGTGACTTAAACCCCTACCACTATCTCCCTCTCTTCCTTTCGTGCTGTTCTCTTCCTGTCCTTCTCTTATGGGTACAATGAAGATTTTTATATGTCTTGTTAAACCCTGTTATGTTGAAAGTATTTTGTTGGGACATATGCAAACCCAATAAAAATTATTGAAACAAAAACCCAATAAAAATTTTTGATCCAAAAAAAAAAGAAAGTGTGTGGTGTGTGTTGTATGATAGTGTGTGTGTGTGGTGTGCGTATTGTATGAGAGTATGTGTGTGTTGTATGAGAGCGTGTGTGTGTTGTATGAGAGTGTGTGTGGTGTGTGTGTGTGTTGCATGAAAGTGTGTGTGTGTTGTATGAGTGTGTGTGTGTATTGTATGAGAGTGTGTGGTGTGTGTGTGTGTGTGTTGCATGAAAGTGTGTGTGTGTTGTATGAGAGTGTGTGTGTGTTGTATGAGAGTGTGTGTGGTGTGTGTGTGTTGCATGAAAGTGTGTGTGTGTTGTTTAAGAGTGTGTGTGGTGTGTGTGTGTATTGTATGAGAGTGTGTGGTGTGTGTGTGGTATGAAAGTGTGTGTGTGTTGTATGAGAGTGTGTGTGTGCTGTATGAGAGTGTTTGTGTGGAGTGTGTATTTAATGAGAGTGGGTGGTGTGTGTGTTGTAAGAGTGTGTGTGTGTGCTGTATGAGAGTGTTTGTGTGGTGTGTGTATTTGAGAGCGTGTGGTGTGTGTTGTATGAGAGAGTGTGTGTGTGGTGTTTTGTTACCTTTTACAACACTTTCATGTTTGACTACAATCAGGAATAAAGTACACACACATTTTAGTCTCTTTACTAAAAATTGCTGATATCCCGTTGCATATTACTTCAGAGATTTTCAGACCAATCATTAAAATATGGTCGCAATCGTTTTTGGTATAATTGCACTGAGTCATGGGAAAAAAAGTTTGAAGAACCCTGCTCTAAGGAACATCAACTTAAATTCTTACTTCAGAGTTGAAAACTCCATGGAATGAATCTTTTATCACTAGAATTAGAAAGGGGGTTCCAAGTAAACTTCTAGGGGTCGATTTATTATGCAGGGGATGCTGCGTTCTACGCCTATATGCTTAGCATATGAACTAATATTATAATATTTAAACATATACTTATTGGATTGAATGTAAGGTGTCCCAAAATATTTTAATATATTTTGAAGTCTCCTATTATAAAAACCAACAAGAGAAAAAAGCATATAGAAAAGTAAACATATTGCTTAATAATGAATTTAAATTGTACATGAGGTAAATAAAATGAGAACACAAGACACAGCACCACCTTTATAAAGTTGACACGTTTCTGCCATATTTATAAATAAAAATTCACATAGAACAAGCAAAAGACAGAATGTTTTCAATTTTAAACCTTAATTATATATATATTATAGTGACATGACTCATAATGTAATTCATAAGGTCATAGACCCTGCTGCATGTAAAGACAACTTAAATATTCATAGCCTTTTTATTTAGGAACAGCAGGGCAAACATA
This sequence comes from Bombina bombina, assembly GCF_027579735.1. Taxonomy (NCBI): domain Eukaryota; kingdom Metazoa; phylum Chordata; class Amphibia; order Anura; family Bombinatoridae; genus Bombina; species Bombina bombina. The sequence goes on from NC_069504.1 coordinate 827,931,705, forward strand.
TCGATATCACAATTCCTAGCTTTGTTTGTTTCAAATAAATAATCTTGGCTTTTAACAATCTCTTGATTGTTTTAATTTGCTATTTAATTAATATTGTATAATGTGACCTGTTACTGATAAAGGGCTAGATTACGAGTGGAGATGTGAGTGTATTGCGCAAGCGATAAGGGGTATTTTGTGGCTCTTTGCAGGTGTCGGAAGTAGTATGCGTATTATGAGCTGAAAGTAAACACGTTCGCTTAAGTTTAATAAAATTTAAAGCACGTCGAGTTAGCGCAACAAGAGCTCTTGTTAACTGTTACGCAAGACAAAAAAAAGCACAAAACACATCAAATACATTGAAAAGTACAGTTCCACTCATAATAACACTGCCCAATAAAAATTACTGTAAAAAATTGCATAAAAAAAAGTAAGTGCTCCAAGATATAAGGTCTCAGGTAGGGATGGGCGAATGTGTTTATATCCAAATTCGAATGTTAGAACGAATGTTATTGTAGAAATTCGATTTACATAATAGAATGTTGGTAAGAACGAATATTCTTAAAAATTCGATTTTCGAATGTTATTTACAGTTTTCGAATGTCACATTCGAATTCGAATGTTACATTCGAATATCACATTCAAATTAGAATATTACATTTATAAAACACAATTGTAGACTAGAAACACTATTTCGAATGTCACATTTGAATCGAATATCACATTCTAATCGAATGTCACATTCGAATTCGAATATTACATTTATAATACACAGTATTAGACTAGAAATACTATTTCGAATATGAATGTCACATTCAAATCGCATATCACATTTGAATCGAATATCACATTTAAAACACAGTATTAGACTAGAAATACTATTTCAAATTCAAATGTGACATTCAAATTTGAATGTAGCATTCAAATTCGAATATTACATTTATTAAACACAGTTGTAGACTAGAAATACTATTTCAAATTTGAATGTCACATTCGAATTTGAATGTCACATTCGAATTCGAATATTACATTTCGAAATTGAATGAATACATAACTAAACATTCTATTATTCGAACGAATATTTTCAAATTTTATTCAATTCAAAGATGAAAATTCGAAAATAGAATGTTAGAATGTTATATAAACATTCAAAATTCTATTCAAACGAACGAATGTATCAAAATTCGTTTTAAATTTCGCATTTTTAGAAAAATTCGCCCATCCCTAGTCTCAGGTGTTAGAAAACAAAGGCTGCAAGTGCTTTAACATAGAGATTAATACATATATATGTCTAAAGATATATATGTATGTATATATATATATATATATATATATATATATATACATACATATACATCTTATATATATCTATATATATATCTATATCTATATATATATATATATATATATATATATATAAAGAGTAGAATGCCACTAGCCCAAAGAAATTCAGGTAGGTGGCAAGCAGCACTTAAAAGTTTGCGCTATGGATAACAAATAATGGAATTCAAAAAGCAGCTATCACAAGAGCTTTGTAGTGTAGATAATTCCAACAAGGAATACATAAACTCACTTCAAAGAAATGTGAATATAGAAAGGGATATGATAGCGCTAAAAGAAGTAACCAATGAATGTTCAGCAAGTCACTTTTTATAGATCTATAGCACTGATCTTTTTAAAAACAGTGGGTGGTCACAGCATGAAATAAACACAGAAAAACAACTCACTAGAGAGAACATCAATGATATGAGGTAATCTGCCGCCTTGGTGAGCGAGAAACCTCTGGTGTGTCAATGGCAGTAAACTTCCTGGAGTATGGAACTTCCAAACTGGTCAGGTTGAGGATGTATGGAGTCCTCTCAGTAAACGAGAAGTATTCATGCAGTACCCAGGAGAGTGAGAAAAAGAATCAAACTATCGTGTGATATTGTTAATTTATTAAACATAAAAATCACAGACGATAACGATTTCACACTCACATGTTCTGTCCTCAAACAATATGAGGTATGTTATACACACATAAAATATCCCAAACACAGGTGGGCTAGATGATGGATATATTCGTGCCCCTTATCTTATGATATAAGCTATGTCCTTACTGTGCATAGAATTGGTTAAGGCACAAGTACAAGTTCAGTGTCTAGCACTTCAACTTCAAAGTTAAAATGTCCCAAATGAAACAGCACCATTGTAAAAATATACTACAAAGGATGCTGATAAATTGAAATAAGATAAAATCAATATCATGGGGCCCATTTATCAAGCTCCGAATGGAGCTTGTGGGCCCGTGTTTCTGGCGAGTCTGAAGACTCACCAGAAACAGCAGTTATGAAGCAGCGGTCACAAAGACCGCTGCTCCATAACCCTGTCCGCCTGCTCTGAGCAGGCGTACAGGAATCACAGGAAATCAACCCGATCGAGTACGATAGGGTTTATTGACATCCCCCAGCTGGCGGCCGATTGGCCGCGAGTCTGCAGGGGGCGGCGTTGCACCAGCAGCTCTTGTGAGCTGCTGGTGTAATGCTGAATACGGAGAGCGTATGTCGGATCAGGTCCACAAGACCTCGCTGAATGCTGAAATAGGCCCCCATGTCCCTTACACGTTTCAAAGGTTAAAAGTAATCCATCTTCCTCAGAGGGTGATGATTGGTTTTAACTAGTCGTATCTATATACAGAGTGGGCTGCGGCACGCCCCTAGATGTGATTGGGAAATTTTTAAAATATTTTTTATTCCCATGCACAGATTCTACTTTCAAAAATGTAAAACAAGTGCAATTAGCAAATGCTGTGAGTATTTCAACTCGACAATAGTGGCAGCTATTTAGCCCAATAACTCTGGCATGTAGCCTCACCACGCGGCACTTCCTTAGCATGAATTGCTCTCCTTAGCTGGTTCCACAGCAATACAGAATAAGACCTCAACGCGTTTACAAACCTCTCTTGGTCACTTTCTTAAATTAATCCCTGTCCTCTCTAATCAATCTATTTATCCTTCTACTCCCCTCTAGTGTTCATACTTTAAAATACAAAAACTGTCAAACTTTAAAATGTATCTATGACATCACATGTACAATTTCAAATTCATACATACACAGATACATACACAGAGTTAAAAATGAAATATCTATGTCAAAATAAAATGAATTTAAGAAAACATTTAAAAATCCACAAACATAATTAATCCTTAAAATTCTGCAATATATATATATATATATATATATATATATATATATATATATAGCAGTCAAAAAAGGATTTAGTAAAGGGACTCCCGTGTATAAATATATATTTGTAAAGCCACCTCTCCACTATCAAATTGGGCGAAGCCAGTACCCCCTTGGTTAAGCATTTTCGGAATTTTCATAACAAAAGTAATGCCACATTTAGATGGCAGGCTATTGAACATGTCAAGGCACCACCTAGAGGAGGTGACAGGAATCAACTGCTTGGCAAGCGTGAGATGTTTTGGATTTTTAAATTATGTACTAGAGTACCAGAGGGTTTAAACTCTGAATATGATTTGATTAATTATTGGAAATAATCCATATTACCTCACACGCTTGCCAAGCATTTTCCTAGTATATTTTTTCTTATGTTCTATACCCTTTACGCTTCCTCTCTATCTAATTACATCCCTTTAAGATGGGGCATTTTTTATTTCATTTCTTTTATACATATCTTAGTGCAGTGTATTTGTACTGTTTTTTACATCTTACACCACACTACACTCATCTAGTGGTATCTACTGAGTATATTAGATTAGTGCAGTTGTATTTTCAATTACTTCATTGCTTATATGGGTCACTGTTACCCGTGTACACTGATACGCATTTGAGGTCTTAAACTCATATTAGATAGGGTTTTTATATTTAATACAACAGCGAAATACTACAGGACTATAGTATAGCACAGCTATCCACCTTTTTTCTTGTGTTAGAGTTGTAGTCACTTTAGCAGGCCACATTTGGCTAGCTGCATATTGTTCTAGTGATATAACACGTCTTTATCTATGTATACACATATAGTATAGGCATGTTTAGAGATATACCTTCTTCTCCATATATACATGTATGCTTTTGTATGTAAGGTTATATACTTGTTTAACTACGTTGCTATATGCTAGATGGCCTGTGCATTTTTGGTAGATATTTTGCTTATTATTTCTACGTTTGCATATATCTTTCTACATTCAGGTATATTTGATTTATGAAAGTATTTCATGCCCAAAATGTTTGCCTTCAATCATTCATTCATTTGTTCATTTGTTTATTTCCTTTTTATTTCCTTTTTATTTCCTCTTCATTGTTTGCAGCACACACTCTGGTGTTTATATCTTGTAATGTGCAATGTGAGTGTACATACATATGTACTAACATGTCAGGGTGTATTAGTTCTTTCACTCTTTTACGTTTTATGACCAACAGTGTACCTTTTTTATTGGTCTTAATCTTGTCCAATGAGTGTTGATTTTGTCTTTTAAATAGCCAGCACACTTGTTTCCAATTAGCTATGATTACGGTTTTTACCGAAACATATTAGCGGAACAACCTTGGTAACACTGTTATGCTGGATCCCCCATTTCTTCTTATTGCTTTTTTATCCTAAGTGGAATCTAATAAAGACTTTGGTTTTTAACTGCAGCCTGGATATCAGTTTTTTCGTTTGATATATATATATACAGGGAGTGCAGAATTATTAGGCAAATGAGTATTTTGACCACATCATCCTCTTTATGAATGTTGTCTTACTCCAAGCTGTATAGGCTCGAAAGCCTACTACCAATTAAGCATATTATTGTTACAACACACGAACAAAGGCACCACAAGGGCTATTTCCCTATTATTGTATAATTCTAAACTTAATGTTTGTTAGTTTATGAAATTTATATTATATAGGGAATGGTGCTAAATGCATAAAAATAAATATTCCAAAAAGACCAAGAAGACTCTCACTAGACTGTGGATATCTCCTGAAAGTATGCACAAGTAAGCACTCTTAGCCTAGACTTTTGAGGCGGTTTTTCCAGACCGGAGAAAAATAAAATATAACTTTTATTATGAATTGCACTTAAAATAAGGGTAACACACACATTAAAATTGACACTAGCACTATCATGTAATTGGACTGTATATCTTCACTTGGGTGGAGGATTATAATATCAGTGGCCTATGGTGCTTATCTTAATTCCCCCAGAATAATGTTGTATTAAATATGTTATACTTAGAAGAAAAGAGTCCCACAACACTGTGTATGTTAGGTGAACCTATACTATACACTCTCTATAGGAATGTTTGGGTACCCTGGTAATCCCTGTATATATAGTGTCAGCCAGGAATGGTTCTAAATGAACTCCCTCTGTTTATGTACCTGAGAGCTGTTATTTATTTGTAAAACAGCAATTGCAGTTTTTTGCTGTAGGATTCGCTAAAGCGCTTTGTGGATTCAATATTCTAGAGTTGCCTCTGTTCGCTAGAAAAATGTAACACTATGATGTGTACATTGGCGTTATAAAAAGTGATTTTAATTTTGGCGCAACTCTGATATCATGCAAAGTCTGAACGGCTTCATTTATAAAAGTCACAATATTTTTATTTTGCGTTTTGGAGACGTAACCCTCTCAGTAATTCCCCAATAAGGCACAATTTTTATTATCTTTTGTATATACTGAGGACTTCCAAATGCCCTTATCTTTATTTCAAGAAAACATATCTCTATAATGCCTGTATCGGTATAGTTTGTATTTGGCTATATATGTCTCTGGATTTTATAGGCAGTGTCTTGTGACACAGTTCTGTTCGGTTCTGTGTATATTATTCACAGAGCCTTAGGTGAACTAAGTAACGCTGTTCACAAAGCTTTAAGTCCAGTTTGATTCTTTTGCAGATATCACTATTATTATATTTGTACTGTCATTGCGTTTGCTGAGCTTTCCATACAGCAAATCCTCTCTGGTTTAGTTTAAGGGTAGTTGTTAGGCTAAATAACTCAGTATTGTATATATTTAACCCTGGCTAAGTCTGGCACAACCCAGACTATTCCACAAATTAACTAAGTATAGTTATAATCGTCGTTGGTCTAATTTAACATGAAGTGCTAGGCAGTTAAAAATTAGAGCGCCCAAACGCTCACATAGACTCCTGACTAGTTTCGCCCATCCGGGCTTTGTCAAAGGCGGCGAGCCGCCGATTGTTTGGGGGTATATACCGGTTAAACCGGAAGTCCCGCCTAGTTCTATTTTCAGTTTGGGTACTGATTGGTCATCGTTTTTGTAATGACAGCTTAGTCTTCCTATCAGTTTTTACTGTTATTAGTTACAGTATTATGCTGGGGTTTAGCGAGTTATTAATACATTGCATGTTAGATTATCTTGGGCTATTATTCTGATTACAATTTTGATATTTTCGAACATATTGTTACTGGCTAAATAGATTATAGAGGTACTAACTTATTATCACTCACAACTTCTGTTCTATTTAATTTGATCTTTTATTTGTTATATCCTATGTATTAAATGGGTCTCAATATGACATACTAGTACAATGTTATGATGGATTAATTATATACTCCAACTATATATACGGGTGGATGATCTTTGGTTCACCATAAGTGTATAAGTGACATTTTCAAAAAACTTTAATGTTTATTATTTGTGAATTGTGTTATTTATTAAACGGAATCCTTATGTTGGATGTGTTTTTATGTGTGTTCGATTATATCCTCTGATTCATACTTTACTACTTATAGTAATTTTGTGTGTGCTATATTAATGGAAGTGTGCATTTGAGATTCCTTGTGCCTCAATTGTATGCAGAAATCCTGTGAAAATTCGGTGACCTGTGACATTCATTGAGTGTGTGTGCTCTTAACATTTCTGAAGGGGATGTGCAAACCTTTTGATTTGTGTGGGAAGGGGTGAAGATTTGTTGTTGGCTTGAAATGACTTGTATAATATCTTGTTTGTATTATTATTCAATGATATTATATTTTTTATTTTTGTACCTTTTTGCTTTATTAAGTCTTATATTTAAATTTCACATTAATATCTGTACATAGTAATTCTTCAGTTCGATGAGTTGTACCTCTCCTGTTTATATGGAGTTTATATGGTTCTATATACTGTTACATTAGTATTCATTACAGAAAAATATAATAGTTGTTCTGCTCATTTAACCCATGAGGTTGAACTGAGTTCAGTAAATATATCCACCGGCTCTCAGCTTTTAGTAGAGCTGATTCTAAATTTCCTCCCCTCATTCCTAAACTCACTTTTTCTATACCCCAGCATTGTAGGTCATTTTGGTTTGAGTTATGGAATTTTAAGAAATGTGCAGCTACACTAGTTATGGATTTCATCTCTTCCTTGTCTTTCGCTGCATTTTTAATGTTCCTTAAATGTTCCATTAATCTCAGATGTAATTTCCTTGAGGTCATTCCTACATAGTACAAATTGCATGTACAGTATAGTACATAAATTACACTCTCTGTATTACAACTGATGTATCTTTTGATGCTGTGTTTCTTACCGAACCTGTCTGTAATAGTATCTGTATTGCGCATGTATTTACATGTGCTACAGTTGCCACATTTGTGTGCTCCTGGTTTAAATGCAGTTATGGTTTTCTTCCTTTGGAAGTGGCTACTAGTTACAAGATCTTTTATATTTTTCGTCCTTCTGTATCCAACTGAAGGCCTATCTCCTAAGAGGGTTTTTAATGTTGGGTCCATCATTAAGATGTTCCAGTGTTTCTGTACAATATTGAGGATTTGTGGTGTCTGGCTGTTGTATGTCATGATTAGCCTGGGTACATTGGAGCTGTTCTTATATTTTTTGTAAAGGAGGTCATGTCTTGGAGTGTGTAGAGCTCTATATTTCGCTTTTTTGGTACTTCTTTTACTGTATCCTCTTCTCCAGAGTCTCTCCTCCAATTCTTTTGCCCTGTCATTAAATACCTGGTCTTCTGAGCAGTTTCTGCGTAGCCTTAAAAATTCTCCTGTTGGTAAGCTTTTCATTGTGCTTGGAGCATGAGCACTAGTACTATGTAGCAAACTGTTAGCCGCTGTAGGTTTCCTGTACAGGTCGGTAGTCACATTGCCATCACTTGTTTTGTTAATTGTTATATCCAAAAAATTTATTTTTGTCAGGCTTTCTTCATGTGTTAATTTGATGTTCAAATCATTTTGATTTAGATGTTTTAGGAAATTCAATAAATCATTATGTGTGCCTTCCCAAATAAAGAGGATATCATCTATGAACCATATCCACAAAGGGATACAGTCCGTGTAGTTTTGATTGCTTTCTGTAAATACAAATTCTTTCTCCCACCAGCCTAAAAACAGATTGGCATAAGTGGGTGCACAGGTAGTGCCCATGGCAGTGCCCCTTGTCTGCAGATAAAATTGGCCATCAAATGTAAAGAAATTATAGGTCAGTACAAAATCTAACAATTTAAGAATAAAGTTGTCATGTTCTTTATTTTCTTCAGAGTACCTTTCTAAGAAATATTTTGTGGCTTGTATACCCTGTTGGTGGTTAATCGAAGTATAGAGGGACTCTACATCAGTAGTAACTAGCCACGTGGAGTCGTTTAGAGTTAGATTCTCTAATCTTTGCAATACTTGCATTGTGTCTTGTACATATGATGGCAGTTGTTCTACATATTGCCTCAGTCTTAAATCAATGTATGTACTGGCTTTTTCTGTTAGACTCTCAATGCCCGACACTATGGGCCTACCTGGCGGGTTTTTAGCATTCTTATGAATCTTAGGTATCATATAAAAAGTAGCAATCTTTGGTTTTTCAACTTTTAGAAATTTAAGTTCCTTAGTAGTGATGATTCCTTCTTTAAAGGCCTTATTGATCATGTTAGAGTAGATTTTTGTATACCCTTCCATGGGATTATGCAGTAATCTTGTATAGCAGGATTTGTCTCTTAGTTGTTTATTTGCTTCTTTCAAGTAAAGGTCTAACGGCCAGATGACTATATTGCCACCTTTGTCTGATCCCCGAATGACTACTTCATCCCATTGTGTCATCTCTTGTATTGCCTGTTGTTCTGCAAATGTCAAGTTGTGTTTTTTTGGGGCTAATTTGAGCGCTGTAATGTCACGGCATACACAGTCTCTGAACATTTCTATTTGGGGGTTATTGTAATTTTTTGGTACAAATGTAGATTTATTTCTTATGTTACCTTTCCATTTATCTGGGGTTTTAAGTTCAGACTCCCCTAATAAATCTTCCAGATCATTCAGAGTAAGTCTTTCTTCCTCTGTCCATCCTGCCGTATTTTCTTCTGATGTGAAGAATTTTTTTAGAAACAATTTCCTGGTAAACAATTGCACATCTTTTACAACATCAAATTTGTCCACATTGTTGGTTGGACAAAAAGATAAACCTTTGGAAAGTACTGAAATGTGATTAGATGTAAGTTTTAATGTAGATAAATTTATGACTCTCAGTGATTCATTCTGATCTGTGAGAAGGGACTCTGTTCCCTCCTGGGTGGTCTCCAGTGGCCTTGCTGCCCTCTCTGATATCTGGTTCTGCCTCTGGTTGTTTTTTTGTGTATGCCTCCCCCCTCTGCGTATTCTCCTCCTGACTCGCCTGAATCTAAAAAATCTTTCCTCTTGTTTCTGCTAGAGGATCTAGGTAAAATCAGGTTGGAAGGGGATGTAGTTATCTGTTGGGGGGGATTATTGCTAGAACTCCCTTCTTCTCCATCTGTATCAGAGATATCACTTTCTATGATATTCACTTTGGGGTTTTTATTAGTGTTTCTATAGAATCCTTGTTTTCGCCATTTATACACTCTATTATTGGTGAAATCACTGATGTCTCTGTTCAGTTTACCAGATTTGATGTTTTTGAGTTCTTGTTCATACTTGTCTAATTCTTGTTGGTAAGTTTCATACAGCTTGTTAAAGTCAGGATTTAGCTCAAATCTTTTGAGGTTTTCATACTGTTCTTTGATTTTAGTTTCAAATAGATCATATTCTAGTGTGTCATGTTTTACCAGTATTTTCATTAGTTTCTCTGAACATTCAGAGAGAGCTTCCTCCCACTCTGTTGTTAGACTGTCATTTTTGAACTCAAATGCTGGAAATAACTGTATGCGTAAACCTCTTGGTATGAGTTTCCTTTCTATGTATTTTTGAAAGAAGTGTTTATTCCACCATGTTTTGTCCTGTTTATATAGGGTTCTATGTAAATCTTTTAAGGCCCCATCAAGTGTGGTAGCTACTGATGTCTTTCCTGTACTTTGGCCACTGTCAAAAATATCGTTAAGATCTGCTGTTCTCTTAAGCTGTCTAGCTTGTCTATCTGTGTCAAATGTAGATTCCATTATATGATATAAATAAGTCTATGTGCTCTTTTTGTTCAGAAAAAATCTGGATTTACCAGACGACTGTTACTTTTGTTACAACACACGAACAAAGGCACCACAAGGGCTATTTCCCTATTATTGTATAATTCTAAACTTAATGTTTGTTAGTTTATGAAATTTATATTATATAGGGAATGGTGCTAAATGCATAAAAATAAATATTCCAAAAAGACCAAGAAGACTCTCACTAGACTGTGGATATCTCCTGAAAGTATGCACAAGTAAGCACTCTTAGCCTAGACTTTTGAGGCGGTTTTTCCAGACCGGAGAAAAATAAAATATAACTTTTATTATGAATTGCACTTAAAATAAGGGTAACACACACATTAAAATCGACACTATCACTATCATGTAATTGGACTGTATATCTTCACTTGGGTGGAGGATTATAATATCAGTGGCCTATGGTGCTTATCTTAATTCCCCCAGAATAATGTTGTATTAAATATGTTATACTTAGAAGAAAAGAGTCCCACAACACTGTGTATGTTAGGTGAACCTATACTATACACTCTCTATAGGAATGTTTGGGTACCCTGGTAATCCCTGTATATATAGTGTCAGCCAGGAATGGTTCTAAATGAACTCCCTCTGTTTATGTACCTGAGAGCTGTTATTTATTTGTAAAACAGCAATTGCAGTTTTTTGCTGTAGGATTCGCTAAAGCGCTTTGTGGATTCAATATTCTAGAGTTGCCTCTGTTCGCTAGAAAAATGTAACACTATGATGTGTACATTGGCGTTATAAAAAGTGATTTTAATTTTGGCGCAACTCTGATATCATGCAAAGTCTGAACGGCTTCATTTATAAATGTCACAATATTTTTATTTTGCGTTTTGGAGACGTAACCCTCTCAGTAATTCCCCAATAAGGCACAATTTTTATTATCTTGTATATACTGAGGACTTCCAAATGCCCTTATCTTTATTTCAAGAAAACATATCTCTATAATGCCTGTATCGGTATAGTTTGTATTTGGCTATATATGTCTCTGTATTTTATAGGCAGTGTCTTGTGACACAGTTCTGTTCGGTTCTGTGTATATTATTCACAGAGCCTTAGGTGAACTAAGTAACGCTGTTCACAAAGCTTTAAGTTCAGTTTGATTCTTTTGCAGATATCACTATTATTATATTTGTACTGTCATTGCGTTTGCTGAGCTTTCCATACAGCAAATCCTCTCTGGTTTAGTTTAAGGGTAGTTGTTAGGCTAAATAACTCAGTATTGTATATATTTAACCCTGGCTAAGTCTGGCACAACCCAGACTATTCCACAAATTAACTAAGTATAGTTATAATCGTCGTTGGTCTAATTTAACATGAAGTGCTAGGCAGTTAAAAATTAGAGCGCCCAAACGCTCACATAGACTCCTGACTAGTTTCGCCCATCCGGGCTTTGTCAAAGGCGGCGAGCCGCCGATTGTTTGGGGGTATATACCGGTTAAACCGGAAGTCCCGCCTAGTTCTATTTTCAGTTTGGGTACTGATTGGTCATCGTTTTTGTAATGACAGCTTAGTCTTCCTATCAGTTTTTACTGTTATTAGTTACAGTATTATGCTGGGGTTTAGCGAGTTATTAATACATTGCATGTTAGATTATCTTGGGCTATTATTCTGATTACAATTTTGATATTTTCGAACATATTGTTACTGGCTAAATAGATTATAGAGGTACTAACTTATTATCACTCACAACTTCTGTTCTATTTAATTTGATCTTTTATTTGTTATATCCTATGTATTAAATGGGTCTCAATATGACATACTAGTACAATGTTATGATGGATTAATTATATACTCCAACTATATATACGGGTGGATGATCTTTGGTTCACCATAAGTGTATAAGTGACATTTTCAAAAAACTTTAATGTTTATTATTTGTGAATTGTGTTATTTATTAAACGGAATCCTTATGTTGGATGTGTTTTTATGTGTGTTCGATTATATCCTCTGATTCATACTTTACTACTTATAGTAATTTTGTGTGTGCTATATTAATGGAAGTGTGCATTTGAGATTCCTTGTGCCTCAATTGTATGCAGAAATCCTGTGAAAATTCGGTGACCTGTGACATTCATTGAGTGTGTGTGCTCTTAACATTTCTGAAGGGGATGTGCAAACCTTTTGATTTGTGTGGGAAGGGGTGAAGATTTGTTGTTGGCTTGAAATGACTTGTATAATATCTTGTTTGTATTATTATTCAATGATATTATATTTTTTATTTTTGTACCTTTTTGCTT